>NC_057807.1:699739331-699777701 GCF_018294505.1 Triticum aestivum
AGGACCCCCGTTTCGACCGTAGCGCTCCAACACAAGTCAGTTTCGTCCGTTTTGCGGTACGCCACACCCCTCCCGATCAATAGGACCCCCGTTTCGACCGTAGGAGGTCCGTTTCCTCCGTTTTGCGGTACGCCACACCCCTCCCGATGAAAAGGATCCCGTTTCGAACGTGGCCGGTCGAACACAAGGCCGTTTCCTCCGTTTTGCGGTACGCCAGGCCTCGTTTCCACCGCCTGTTCCATCCAAGCCCTCCCAATCAACAGGACCACGCATTCCGTTCCGACCGAGCCGGTTGGCTCCCACGCGTTCCGTTGCCTCCCGATGAACACGACGCATTCCGTTGCCTCCCCATGAGCACGATGCATTCTGTTGCCTCCCCATGAACACGACGATGACTCTGTTTCTTCGTTCCGACTCAGCCATGTACACGAGCCATGGCCGTACGTATGCACGAGTAGGCGTTCGAGACCCCGCCGTATGTACACATACGTGGCCGTATTTTCTTTCTTGCACACTGGCCACTGTACGTACGTGTACATGCTACGTGCGTGCCTCTACATCGACACGTGCGCGCCTCTACATCCACTAGTATATATGTACGTACACGTTCGCGACCAGAATGACAACGCTACGTACGTCGACCAGGTGGGTCCCGACTGTCAGGCACTTCCTTGCGTGCGAAGGTGTGGCTGGTGGGTCCTAGCAGTCAAGGGGGCGAATCGTTTTTTCCCGGACGCACTTCTTTGCGTGCAAAGGAAGATGTAGCTGGTGGGTCCCAGCAGTGTCACGACCGGTTTTCCAATAAAAGCTTATTGAGAAACCGACCTTTATATAGACCAGTATAGGAGATTCCTTCTTACTGGTAGACAAATCCTTGATACAGATATCCAGTAGTACTAAATATTATACAAGGTTGAGCTGAGGCTGCTCAACAATTTATTACAAGCATGCCAATATTATACATAAGGGCGGATATGACACAAGGGTGTGGTGGCATACTACTGACTCATAATAAAAGTGGTGGTGGATATGTCACAGTGAAGTGGGTGACACGACTCCTAATCTTGCAGCTCATCGAGTGTCGAAGTGAGGCTCGATGATTTTTATTCAGGTAGCGGAAGCATATATGATACAAGTGACCAATTCCAGGATCGCACGGGACTGACTGGGACTCCTCTAGGCGTCGGACTCGCTATCGTACTCTTCATCCATAAGATCGCCTTCATCAACATCTGGCCAAATCAATAAGCCAGGTGAGTATTTTGAATGTACTCGCAAGACAGTTCGGACATAAGATATAACAAATGCAACATGATGCACATGAGCGGTTAGCAATGCACACTCAAATAATAAATTTGCATGGCATGTTACATAAAAAGGAAGTCAGGCGGTACTCCTCCCGAAATCCCAATAAAATAACTGAAAACCGATCAGGTATCTGAAGCGACGCTTCGAAAGGTAAAAACAAATTAACATGCCGTAGCCGGTCATCTGAGCAACGCCACATAAAGAGCTTATATTGAAATGTAAATGACAGTGCATGCCATAGTCGGACGTCTACGCGACATATCAGAAAGGGCTTATGGTGAAAATAAATAACAGTAATGCCACAGTCGGACGTTTGAGCGACATCACGTAAAGGTCTTATATCGAAAGTAAATAGCAAGAGTGCCACAATCGGACGTGTGAGCGACATCACATAAAGGGATTATATCGAAAGTAAATAACAAGAGTGCCACAGTCGGACGTCTGAGCGACATCACATTATGGGGTTATATTTTGTCATTCGTATTCAATAAATTCATGAAGTTAAATCACTCCAAGGAAATACTCAGTACATAATAATAAACAGGTTAGTCCATCCACAGGAGTAATCATTAAGCCGGATTTAACACTCATGTTTATTCGCCGGAGATTGTCACTGAGACTGACACTGAGACTGACAAGACAAGTTGAACACAGTCCTTGACCATAGATATGGTTACTCGGATGATTTTGACTCTGCAGAGTTTGTACTATTTAACCATAGCCAACGGATTTCAGTAGTCACGAAGAACTAGTTCCGTTTACGGTATTTCAATAGAAACACAACTAACCAGTACACACCCATTCCACATCACGATGCCAGGAATCCCCCTAGGCAACATTCAAGAAAAACTTTGAGACGGGGAGGCCACAACCTCGAGTAGCATGGGATCAAATTTATATCGCGCGCTCTAAGGGGTGCCCCCCTCTCGGTCCAAACCGGAAACACCCATGCCCCCTGACCGAATGACTGGCTTTAATCCAGGGCCATGGAACCCTCATCAAGGCCCCTCTATTTGGTGTGTACGAGGAAAGAGGTTTGCAACTTACTAAACCATATTCTTTGCAGAAAACATGTGGTAGCACAAAAAGGAAACGGATGGTAACGTGACTTGATCCACGTCCACACTGGAGTTGATTGGTTTGGCATAAGACTGGCATGCTTCAACAATACCATCTTACCACTTTTCATGTCACCACATGATCATGTAAACTCACATCAAATGACCCATCGAGTTTTGAAGCTCACTTGTATTAGCTTTGCATGCAATATAATACTTAATGTTATTCATATAAACATGCCATGAAATAACTACTCAAGCAAACATGCAAAACACTCATCATATCAAGGGTTCAAACATGCTTGCCTGGTTCGGAGTAGTCGGAGTCTAGCTCAGTGAAGTTTGCGGTTTCGTCACCTCCTCCGGTATCTACGGTATAAAGAAAATATGTACTAACGTAAATACCATGTGTGCATAGAAAGTGTTCCAAATATTTCTAAAATAAATATGATAGGCAACTAGACACAAAACTAAAGATGACAGAAAAAGAATCGATCAAAAATCATTTTCTGTTTAAAAGTTATTAAAGTTTTAGCCAAGGGACTTATCTGTAATAAAACAGAAAATTTCCAGGGGCTAGCTTAGAAAAACAGAAAACCCTTCGTTTGAAAACACGCCAACCAAGAGGGAACGCGTACCTTGCCCGAAGGCGTTTTTAGAAAAAGGTTCAAAAAAAAGAAAAAGCTAACGGGGGGTCCCACCCATCAGGTTTAAACGCTGAAACACAGTCACCGGCGCCCGAAGGCTGCGGTGGTCGCCTGCGGCGATCCACGGCGGGGTAGGGAGAAAGGAGGGTACCTATGGGTTCCTTGGGTCCTTCGGCACCTGTGGGTGGTGGAGTTGGTCGTCAGCGAGCACCACGTTGACGGCGGCCTCAACTCCAGCGGACGGTGGTTCGGTTGTTGGTGGATCTCGCCAGGGAGGGCTGCAAAGGCCGAATTGGGGCTCGGGTTAGAGCACTGGGTGCACCAGAGGGTTGCTGACGCGGTTTGGGAGGCGGGCATGGTCTCACCTGCGTGAATCAAGCCGGAGCCCAAGGCGGATCGGGGCGGCCGGAGTCGAGGAAGGAGACCTCCTCGGGGTCCTCCTAGCGGCTAGGCGGGGATCTGGTGAGGTGGGGGTGTGGTGCGGGGTCGAGAACGAGCCCGAGGGCTCCTTTTATAGCTGGTCCAAGGCGGTAGCAGCGAACGGGATAACTCCGGTGACGATTATGGCGGGGCAGTGGTCGCTAAGGTGGTTTAGGGGGCTAGGCATCACCGTGAGGGTCTAATGGTTCCGTTCAATTGCTAAGTTCCTGACGGAACGGTGCACGGAGCTCGTCGGCGGCAGAGAGCACGCTCTGCGCTGCTCAAGCCACGACGACGGTGCCGCAGCGTGCACAGGCAAGAAGACAGCCCCGCAGAGGCCTCGGGTGGCTTGGGCGGTGCTTGACGGTGTCGAAAGGTGGTGCTGATCCCTGCTGGCCGCCACGGGTGGCTCTGCCACCGCAGAAGTTGCCGGCGTCGGCGGGACACATCACCACTGACGATGGTGCCCGTCCAAATGACCATGCGGCGCTCTAGATAAGGAGGGGGAACAGGGAGCAAGGCGCCACTTCAGTTACTGGCGAGATCGACGACGTGCTTTGAAGGAAACGACGTTGTCGATTGAACCTGACACTGAAAGTCTGAACTTTCTGAATTTGAACAGCAATAGTGCATGCCAGGTGCTTGATGAAATGATTTTGGCATGTGGAGAAATTTTCTTGAGCTGATCTTTGGTGAGGTGACCTCTCAATGCACCTGGGGGCTGCCTGATTTATCCCGGAATTTTTGGAGAAGAAAAATATTGAATTTCACCAAAAATGACAAATCTGGTCCAAACTTGCAGTGAGCAAAACTTGAAAATTTTGAACTGTGGAAGAGTGGATCTTGATGGATCTAGGTTGGGGGTGCTAAGGACTAGTTAGAGGAGTTGGTTTGGGATCAAGACTCAAAAGAAATCAGGTACTTCCTTTGTAAATCACCTAGGTCCAAAATAAAAGACAGAAATAGTTTTGGGAATACAATAAATGGAATAAAAATCAAAAATGGGTTGAACTTGCTGAGATTGGATATTTGACTTGACCCAAAGTGGAGGGGAGGTTTTGGAAGAAATTTTTAAACATGAGGCATGGCAATAGAGAGTGGTTTGAATAAAAAGAATAAATCAAAAACCCATAGGATTTCTTTTCAATTGAAAAACTTCCAAAAATTAATTGTGATGAGTCAACACCAATGAAAAGCCTTCAAAACCAAACATCATGGTTGGGGAAGACCCAAAAATAAAATATTTGTCATAAGAGAAAATATTTGAGAAGGAGAGTCTTTCTAAAAGATTTTAAATAGCCTCCTTCAAATCCAACAAAGAATTTGCTAAAAACCAAATCAAAATCTTTGGAGTGTCACAACACCTACCCCCTTAGGAAAAATCTTGTCCCCGATATTTCCGCTGATCCTCAAATAGGTGTGGGTGTTCTGTCCAAAGGAAATCCTCTCTTTCCCATGTTGCTTCATCCTCGGTGTGATTGGTCCACTGAACTTTGAAAAACTTAATTGTTTTCTGACGGGTCCTCCTTTCAGACTCCTCCAATATTTTTATTGGGCGTTCCTTGTAGGTGAGGTCTGGTTGGACGTCACTGTCTTCATGAGATACATGCTTCTTTGGGTAGCTTACGCATTTCCTCAACTGCGAGACATGGAACACGTCGTGGACGTCTGACAGTTCTTCGGGTAGGTCTAGCTGGTAGGCTACTGTGCCTCTTCGTGCAACTACACAGAACGGTCCGATGAATCTTGGTGCTAGCTTTCCTCTAACTTTGAATCGTTGTAGGCCCCTCATAGGCGATACTCGTAGGTACACATACTCACCGGGTTCAAAACAGACTCCCCGATGTTTTCAATCGTAATAACTCTTCTGTCGACTTTGAGCTGTCTTGAGGCGGTCCATGATTAGCTTAACTTTCTCCTCAGCTTCCTTGAGCATGTCTGGGCCGAAGATACGACTGTCTCTGGTCTCTGACCAATTTAGTGGGGTACGACATCTCCACCCGTACAAGGCTTCAAAAGGTGCCACTTGTAGGCTGGCTTGGTAACTGTTGTTGTATGCAAACTCGGCATATGGCAAGCTTTCTTCCCAACTGGTTCCATAGGTGAGGACACACGCTCTCAGCATGTCCTCTAGTATTTGGTTTACCCGTTCAGTTTGTCCATCAGTCTGGGGGTGGTATACTGTACTGAATGCTAGTTGAGTTCCCAGAGCTTGTTGTAATTGATCCCAAAATCTAGAGATGAACTGGGTGCCTCTGTCAGATATTATTGTCTTTGGAACTCCATGCAGATAGACGATACGGGAGAGATAAAGCTTGGCGAGCTTCTGAGTGGTGTGGATTGTCTTTATTGGAATGAAATGTGCCACCTTAGTCAATCGATCTGTGATGACCCATATGGCATCATTTCCATATCGTGACCGAGGTAGTCCAACAATAAAATCCATTCCAATATCGTCCCATTTCCACTCGGGTGTCTTGTTTGGCTGTAATAGTCCTGCTGGTTTCTAGTGCTCGGCCTTAATGCGCTGACATGAATCACAACATGCAATGAATGTGGCTAGCTATGTCCCTTTTCATACCGTGCCACCAAAATTTTTCATGAAGGTCCTTGTACATTTTGGTTCCGCCAGGATGGATTGAATATGAAGTGGTGTGGCCTTCATCTAGAATTTGCTGTTTAAGGTCTTCTATATTTGGTACACAAAGCCTATCTCGGTACCACAATATTCCCTTATATTCTATGACGAATTCTGAGGCCTTGCCCAAACTCACTTTTCTTTTTATGCCTTCGATGCTAGGGTGTCCACGCTGAGCCTCCTTAATCTATTCTATCAGGGCAGGCTGTATTTCCAAATTTGACACATTGCCTTCAGTGACCATTACCAAGTTGAGTTTAGCAAACTCCTGCTGAAGTTCAGGTCTCAATTTTGGTAGACTGTCGTTGCCCGAGCTGGGGTTCTGACTAAGAGCATCTGCCACTACATTTCCTTTTCCTGGATGGTAGTGTATGCCAACATCATAATCTTTTACCAATTACAACCAGCGTTGTTATCGCAAATTGAGTTCTGCTTGTGTGAAAATATATTTGAGGCTTTTATGGTCCGTATATATTTCACAAAAATTCCCAAGCAAAAAGTGTCTCCACTCCTTGAGTGCATGAATAACTACTACCAACTCCAAGTCATGAGTGGGATAATTCTATTCATGTTTTCGTAATTGCCTAGAAGCGTATGCGACTACTTTGCCTTCTTGCATTAATACGCATCCGAGGCCCTTCTGGATGCGTCACAATACACTTCAAAACTTTCCTGTATGTCTGGTACAACCAATACAGGTGTTGTTGTTAATTTCCTTTTGAGTTCTTGGAAACTTTTCTCGCAGGCTTCAGTCCATACAAACTTTTTATCCTTCTTCAGTAACTGTGTCATTGGTTTTCCTATGGTGGAGAATCCTTCAATAAATCTTCGGTAATATCCTGCCATTCCCAAGAAACTCCGTACATCCGTTACGCTGGCTGGTGGTTTCCAGCCAAGTACGGCCTTGACCTTTTCTGGGTCTACGGCAACACCTTCTTGGGTTAGTACATGGCCTAGAAAACCAACCTGTCTTAACCAAAATTCACATTTGCTGAACTTGGCGTCTAATTGATGTTTCCTTAATTCTCCCAGTACAATCCTGAGATGTTCAGCATGCTCTTCTGGTGTCTTGGAGTATACCTGGATACCGTCAATGAATATTACACCAAATTTGTGCATAAGTTTCATAAATACTTTGTTCATGAGGTGGACAAAATATGCGGGGGCGTTTGTCAGTCCAAACGGCATTACTGTAAACTCATATAGTCCGTATCTGGAGGTAAATGCTATCTTGGGAATATCCTCTGTCCGTACTTTTAATTGATGATACCCCAACATCAAATCAATTTTCGAGAAGACCTTGTCTTGTGCGAGCTGGCCAAATAAGTCATTTATCCTTGGCATTGGATATTTGTTTTTGATGGTGACCATGTTGAGTGCTCGATAGTCTATACATAATCTTAGTGTCCCATCCTTTTTCTTGGCAAATAATACTGGTGAACCCCAAGGTGAGGAGTTGGCTCGTATAAATCCTTTGTCCAGTAATTCTTTTATTTGCTTCTTTAATTCTACCAACTCGGAGGGTACCATTCTATAGGGCTTCTTGTAAATGGGGGTGGTTCCAGGTGCTAGCTGAATGATGAACTCTATTTACCGGTCTGGCGGCATGCCTGGTAGTTCTTCGGGAAATACGTCGAGGAACTCACACACCACTGGAACTTTGCTTAACTCTGAAATGTCCATCTTGTTCAACCTTGGTTGCCCTGATATTTGTCTTTCTTGAGCTGAAATTTTTATTGTCTTCCCATGATGATGGGTAAGAATTACAGTCCGATTGAAGCAGTCAATAAATCCTTTGTTGGTGGTCAAGCAGTCCATTCCCAGGATAACATCCAGTCCCTTATTTTCCAATACAATGAGGTTTGCATGAAACTTTAGTCCTTCAAACTGAATAACCACACCTTGGCAGTAACTCTGAGTAACTTGCTTAATCCCGGGGGACTTGATGATCATGGATTTTTCCAAGGGAAGTATCAAAAAATCATTGTGCAAAGCAAATTTCTTTCAAATGAACGAGTGAGAAGTTCCAGAATCAAACAAAACCGTGGCAGGTATTGTGTTGACAGGGAACATACCAAGTACGATATCCGGGGCATTCTGTGCTTCCTCCTTGGTCACATGGTTCAAGTGACCCTTCTTGTGGTTGTTATTGGGGTTGAAGTTGTTCCGCTTGGGCGTTGAATTATGGCCACCGTTGTTCGGCTTGGGGGCCGAGTTCCTTAGCTTGGGACACTGCTTCGCATAGTGTCCTTCTTCTCCACAAGCGTAGCAAGTAACACCTGGGCGATATGTAAACTCCTTGTCCGTCGCATGGAAATTTTTGTTTGGGCGTGAAACATTGGTCGTGGGTTTGTGTGCCCCATCTTTATGAAAATCAGTCTTGCTCCGGTGGTTGCGAGCAAGAGTAGTCTGGTCCCTTTTGCGCTTGCGAAAATCCTCTGAGCTGCGGCGCTCATTTTCCAATGTAATAGCTTTGTCCACAAGTGTTCTGAAATCCGGGAAGGTGTGTATGACCAGCTGGCATTTAAGCGCTGGTGCCAGACCGTCCAGGAATTTTTCCATCTTTTTTTTCCAGTCATATGCTCTTCATCGGCGTAATGAGACAATAGGGTAAACTGACTGTTGTACTCAGTCACTGTCATGGTTCTCTGCTTGAGGTCATCAAACTCCCTCTTCTTGATCTTCATAATACTTCTGGGTATGTGCGCCCCACGAAAACCTTCTTTAAATTCCTCCCAGGTGATATCATTTTCATTGGGGTGCATGTGTAGGAAATTATCCCACCATGATGCAGCTGCTCCAGTGAGATAGTGAGGTGCATATAGTACCTTCTCACGGTCTAAACATTGTGCAGTAATTAATTTCCTTTCCATGTCTCGAGGCTAATCATCGGCCTCAAGAGGTTTGTCAGTGTGCGAGAACGTTGGGGGACGCATCTTTTGTGGTTCAGACAATTTGGATTACTACTGATACGGTCCATGTTGATTTCCCATATTGATGACATGGTTCATCATTTCTTGATGTTGTTGCTGGCTTTGCTCATAAAGGCGGCATACTTGAGAAAAAGTTGCTTCACTGCCTTGCTAACTTGACTGCCCCTGTGTGAAATTGTTGCTTGTCTGCGTGCCATAATTTTCTTTCGACGGACTTGGCATGGAACGAGTCCAAGGACGAGGCATATTCCACTCTGGGGTATTTTTTTGTAAAACTTATGAGAAAAGCTGAGTGGTAGAATAAATAATTTTGCAAGATGAATAAAAATTAAGAACTCCAACATTTTTCAAGAAAATACTTGATTGCGCATGGAGAAGGACCGCTCAGTACATATCTTACACGCAAGCCATAATTATACAATACATGACTCAGGATGTGCGTACACATTCCTGACATGTTATTAAGGCTAGTGAACTTCTCCCAGTTCCTACATGATGCGCACACAAGCTACTTCTCACAACCTATATACATATAAACATATCATACAAGCTGACATACTGCACGGCTGCTGGGCGCACTCAGTCGGAGATGGTGAGAATTTCCCTTGGCCTGCAAAGGGTAAGACCTAGTGATGCTGGAGACTCGACCTCCTCCTCACTAATAGGCTCCATACGTGAAGCACTGAGCTGTGGAGCTGGTGTGGGTGCGGTAGGTGGTGCAGCTCTAATTGGAGTAGGAGCGATGACTTGGTCAAATTCTTCACGATTAGGCAGGCGCCGAGCAGTGGCAAGGGTGGCAGGTATGTGGGATGCCGAGGACGATATGTAAGTCAGTGGAGGTGTTGTATGGAGAAGCTCCCTCCTGTTGGCGGAACAGCTATGCATGAAGACCATACGAGCAGCCACAAGGTCGTCCACGAGGTTATCAAAAGCTGCATCGAGTGCCTTGAGATATTCAACCAGCATCTCAATAGCCTCATCCCTCTCTCCCCTAGGGAAAGCGAATGCATAGTGACATGTGTATGGCATGTGGCAGGGGAGGTAGCGGTAGCCACGAGTCTTCATTGAAGGAAGGACAACCCGAAGACGAGCTATCGCCTCACGAGCAGCCATCTGCATAGCATGCCTCTCCATAGGCATGGCCCTTCCCACAAAATGGAAGCGGCGTGACTCAACACGTCCTCCCTTGAATTGCACCGCGGACTAGTGCATGGACAAACTGTCTCTGATCTTGTGATGGTAGAGTGTGAACTCCGGACGAGTCGATGGCCCGATCGCGATTTTGACGATGGAGGTGAGAAGCTTGACGAACCCCTCAGGTACATTGGCGAACACCTGTGACTCACAGTCGTTGCCAGCCATCTACAAAAGTAGGCAAAAATTCTGAATAGTCAGATCATAATTTTACGCTGACTATCAGAAAATGACTACATTTGCAAAATATTAAAATAGCACTTATTATGCTAATAACCGATTAGCGATCGCACCTAGTGGCTTCCTACAGTCATCCTGGCTCTGATACCAAGTTTATCACGACCGGTTTTCCAATAAAAGCTTATTGACAAACTGACCTTTATAAAGAGCAGTATAGGAGATTCCTTCTTACTAGTAAACAAATCCTTGATACAGATATCCAGTAGTACTAAAAATTATACAAGGTTGAGCTAAGGCTGCTCAACAATTTATTATAAGCACACCAATATTATACATAAGGGCGGATATGACACAAGGGTGTGATGGCATACTACTGACTCGTAATAAAAGAGGTGGTGGATATGTCACAGTGATGTGGGTGACACGACTCCTAATCTTGCAGCTCATCGAGCGTCGAAGTGAGGCTCGATGATTTTTATTCAGGTAGTAGAAGCGTATATGATACAAGTGACCAATTCCAGGATATCATGGGACTGACTGGGACTCCTCTAGGCGTCGGACTCTCTATCTTACTCTTCATCCATAAGATCGCCTTCATCAACATCTGGCCAAATCAACAAGCCAGGTGAGTACTTTGAATGTACTCGCAAGACAGTTCGGACATAAGATATAATAAATGCAACATGATGCACATGAGCGGTTAGCAATGCACACTCAAATAATAAATTTGCACGACATGTTACATAAAAAGGAAGTCAGGCGGTAGTCCTCCCGAAATCCCAATAAAATAACTGAAAACCGATCGGTTATCTGAAGCGGCGCCTCGAAAGGTAAAAACAAATTAACATGCCGCAGTCGGGCGTCTGAGGGACGCCACATAAAGGGCTTATATTGAAATGTAAATGACAGTGCGTGCCATAGTCGGACGTCTACGCGACATCTCAGAAATGGCTTATGGTGAAAATAAATAACAGTGATGCCACAGTCGGACGTCTGAGCGACATCACGTAAAGGGCTTATATCGAAAGTAAATAGCAAGAGTGACACAGTCGCACGTCTGAGCAACATCACATAAAGGGCTTATATCGAAAGTCAAATTACAAGAGTGCCACAGTCGGACGTCTGAGCGACATCACATAAAGGGCTTATATTTTGCCCATTCATATTCAATAATTTCATGAAGTTAAATCACTCCAAGGAAATACTCAGTACATAATAATAAACGGGTTAGTCCATCCACAGGAGTAATCATTAAGCTGGATTTAACACTCATGTTTATTCGCCGGAGATTGTCACTGAGACTGACACTGAGACTGACAAGACAAGTTGAACACAGTCGTTGACCATAGATATGGTTACTCGGATGATTTTGAATCTGCAGAGTTTGTACTATATAACCACTGCCAACGGATTTCAGTAGTCACGAAGAACTAGTTCCATTTACGGTATTTCAGTAGAAACACATCTAACCAGTACACACCCATTCCACATCACGTTGCCAGGAATCACCCTAGGCAACGTTGAAGAAAAACTTTGAGACGGGGAGGCCACAACCTCGAGTAGCATGGGATCAAATTTATATCGCGCCCTCTAAGGGGTGCCCCCCTCTCGGTCCCAACCGGAAACACCCATGCCCCCTGACCGGATGACTGGCTTTAATCCAGGGCCATGGAACCCTCATCACGGCCCCTCTATTTGGTGTGTACAAGGAAAGAGGTTTCCAACTTACTAAACCATATTTTTTACAGAAAACATGTGGTAGCACAAAAAGGAAACCGATGGTAACGTGACTTGATCCACGTCCACACTGGAGTTGATTGGTTTGGCATAAGACTGGCATGCTTCAACAATACCATCTTACCACTTTTCATGTCACCACATGATCATGTAAACTCACATCAAATGACCCATCGAGTTTCGAAGCTCAGTTGTATTAGCTTTGCATGCAATATAATACTTACTGCTATTCATATAAACATGCAATATAATACTTACTGCTACTCAAGCAAACATGCAAAACACTCATCATATCAAGGGTTCAAACATGCTCGCCTGGTTCGGAGTAGTCGGAGTCTCGCTCGGTGAAGTTTGCGGTTCCATCACCTCCTATGGTATCTACGGTATAAAGAAAATACGTACTAACGTAAATACCGTGTGTGCACAAAAAGTGTTCCAAATATTTTTCAAATAAATATGATAAAAAATAGAAATAAAACTAAAGATGACAGAAAAAGAATCAATCAAAAATCATTTTCTGTTTAAAAGTTATTAAAGTTTTAGCCTATGGACTTATCTGTAATGAAACAGAAAGTTTCCAGGGGCTAGCTTAGAAAAACAGAAAAAGCTTCATTTGAAAACACGCCAACCTAGAGGGAACACGTACCTTGCCCGAAGACGTTTTCAGAAATCGGATCAAAAAAAAGAAAAAACTGACGGGGGGTCCCACCCGTCAGGTTTAAATGCTGAAACAGAGTCACCGGCGCCCGAAGGCTGCGTTGGTCACCGGCGGCGATCCACGGCGGGGCCGGTAGGGAGAAAGGATGGTACATACGGGTTCCTTGGGTCCTTCCGCACCTGTGGGTGGTGGAGTTGGTCGTCGGCGAGCACCACGTCGACGGCGGCCTCAACTCCGGCGGATGGTGGTTCGAGTGTTGGTGGATCTCTCCGAGGAGGGCAGCAAAGGCCGAATTGGGGCTCAGGTTAGAGCAGTGGGCTGCACCAGAAGGTTGCTGACGCGGTTTGGGAGGCGGGGATGGTCTGACCTGAGTGAATCAAGCCGGAGCCCGAGGCGGATTGGGGCGGCCGGAGTCGAGGAAGGAGACCTCCTCGGGGTCCTCCTAGCGGCTAGGTGGGGCTCTGGTGAGGTGGGGCGTGGTGCGGGGTCGAGAACGAGCCCAAGGGCTCCTTTTATAGCTGGTCCGAGGCGGTGGGCGCGAATGGGAGAACTCCGGTGACGATTACGGCGGGGCAGTGGACGGTCAGGTGGTTTAGGGAGCTAGGCATCCCCATGCGGGTCTAATGGTTCCGTTCAAGTGCTAAGTTTGGCCTGCCTTGGTTGATACTCCAAGTTCGCGACGGAACGGCGCACGGAGCTCGTCGGTGGCAGAGAGCACGCTCTGCGCTGCTCAGGCCACGGCGGCGGTGCCGCAGCATGCACAGGCAAGCAGATAGCCACGCGGAGGCCTTGGGTGGCTTGGGCGGTGCTGGATGGCGCCGAAAGGTCGTGCTGATCCCTGCTGGCCGCCACGGGTGGCTTTGGCACCGGAGAAGCTGCCGGCGTCGGCGGCACACATCACCACCGACGATGGTGCCCGTCCAAATGACCATGCGGCACTCTGGATAAGGACGGGGAACTGGGAGCACGGCGCCACTGCAGTTACTAGCGAGATCGACGCCGTGCTTTGAAGAAAACGACACTGTCGACTGAACCTGACATTGAAAGTCTGAACTTTCTGAATTTGAGCAGCAGCAGTGCATGCCAGGTTCTTGATGAAATTATTTTGGCATGTGGAGAAATTTTCTGGAGCTGATCTTTGGTGAGGTGACCTCTCAATGCACCTGGGGGTTGCCTGATTTATCCCAGAATTTTTGGAGAAGTAAAATATTGAATTTCACCAAAAATGGCAATCTGGTCCAAACTTGCAGTGAGCAAAACTGTGGAAGAGTGGATCTTGATGGATCTAGGTTGAGGGTGCTAAGGACTAGTCAGAGGTGTTGGTTTGGGATCATGACTCAAAAGAAATCAGGTACTTCCTTTGTAAATCACCTAGGTCCAAAATAAAAGACAGAAATAGTTTTGGGAATAAAATAAATGGAATAAAAATCAAAAATGGGTTGAACTTGCTGGGATTGGATATTTGACTTGACCCAAAGTGGAGGGGGAGGTTTTGGAAGAAATTTTTTAATATGAGGCATGGCAACAGAGAGTGGTTTGAATAAAAAGAATAAATCAAAAACCCATAGGATTTCTTTTCAATTGAAAAACTTCCAAAAATTAATTATGATGAGTCAACACAAATGAAAAGCCTTCAAAACCAAACATCAAGGTTGGGGAAGACCCAAAAATAAAATATTTGTCATAAGAGAAAATATTTGAGAAGGAGAGTCTTTCTAAAAGATTTTAAATAGCCTCCTTCAAATCAAACAAAGAATTTGCTAAAAACCAAATCAAAATCTTTGGAGTGTCACAAGCAGTCAGGGGGGCAAATTGTTTTTTTCGGACGCACTTCCTTGCGTGCGAAGATCTAGCTGGTGGGTCCCAGCAGTCAGGGGGTGAATCATTTTTTTCGTGAAATACGGTGGCCCGTCCGGTGGGTCCCCGCTGTCAGGTGGAGGAATAATTATTTTGCGCATAATAAGGAGGCACTTCCTTGCGGCTGCCGTGGACCCAGTTGTCAGCTTCTCCACGTACAGTCCACGTCCGATGGAAGTCGTTCCTTGACCACGTTGGCCGCGCCGTGCCGAGAGCACCACGGCGGTGGACGACGGCGAGGCCTAGGAAAGGGATGACGCGGAGCCGGGGAAGATGCAGCAGTTGATGCGCACGCGGAGAGGAGTACGCGGGTTCACTGGTTCGGCTGCATAGCCGTCGCCGCAGAATAACAGGGGGTGTGGGTGAGTGGAGGGATGGCCTGGCCAGCGGTGGGAGTAGTAGGGCCGGTGAGGCCTCCGTGGCAGCACAGCCGGCCACGGGAGGCAGGAGCAGGCGGCACGACTGGCGCTGCTTTGGGCGGCTGGAGCAATAAGACCAGAGGTTGAAGAAGCACGACGGCCGTTGGATGGACATCGTAAGGTCAGTGCAGCTAGAATCGTTTATATTAACTAAGATGACAAAGCCCTTGGTACGTCAACTTAGTAGGCCCACGTGTTAGCTTCCGAAACGGTGCGCCCCAGATGTCAGGGGGAGGAATCATTTTTTGGGCGGGTGAAGCTAGAATATCCGAGATTGAAGAAGAAGCACGGCATCCGTTGGATGGACATCCAACGGCCGCTGCTGCTAGAACCGTGTGTTGACTATAAGTTGACAAAGCCTTGCATACGCGTCAACTCTATTTTTTAGGGGACGCGTCAACTTAGTAAGGCCAGAAGTGTGTGGCAGAGAACTTATAGCCCATTTGAGATTTGTAAGAATGTGCAACCCATTTTTGAATTCTAATGGAATTTACTACAACCCATTTAAAGTTTGTTCAAAGTACAACCCATTTCAACCAACCGTTCAAAACAGAATTCAATAAAATTTCCCACATTTTGATGGGATCCAAAATATTTTTATCCCGAAATTTCCAGTCAGATTAAATACAATTTGAATATAAATTTATATTACATAAAAATCCGACGAAACATTGCGCTCGCAACAATTCATGAAATTAAAATTTCGATATCCAAAAATAATATTTTATAAATTAATTACGTGTTTAGTGCATTTTTTATAGTTACTGCCCAGTTTTTATAATTACATCACATTTATTATTTCTTAAATCCCATTTTCTTGTTAAGCCTAATGCATCCCTCCTAGGAAAGATTTGCGGCCCAGCGGGGCGGAGAATAATAACAACTTGACCTTACCTGGGTATTCCTAAAAAAAGTATAGCTAGGCTAGCCATTTTCAGCTTGAAAAACATTAATATCTGGGCTGGATATCTAGCCTGGGGTAGACGGGCCACAGCCCGCCCAATTAATACCTGCAGTGATGTTTTCGTTATTGTTCAGAGGAGAAAAATTAATATATGGGTTAAACATCGAAAATCTCTGCAGTGCTCACACCTCAAAAAGACAAATACTGCTCGAGTTGCTTGGTCCCAGCTGTCGGCCGCTTCTTGGGCAATTCTCTCATTTATTGACTAGTACATAGGTTGACAATGGTGTGGGACCGTGATGTCAGGAAACCAGGAGGAAGCAAAATAAATTATAGTTTTATATATCTATATCTATATCTATATCTATATCTATATCCATATCCATATCTATATCTATAGTGTATCAGTTTTGAGATGGATCCAGAGCTTCAATCATAACCGTTGGTCTCCAAAATCCAAGGCCTAAGATCAGCCGGATTCGCCATGAATAGTAGACTCGTGTTGCCTCTGTTGTGTTCTAGAATATTCACGTGGCCCTTCCAGGAAAAAAAGGCCCATATGTGATGCCTCATGGAATATATTTTATTGCTTGAGCGCATGACGACTTGAGCCCAGATAAGAAGGTTTGGGAGGAGAATGGGAAGGAAAAATAATAGAGTAACATACAATTTTTTAATAAACCTCTAGTGTTTTAGATGTGAATGTACACTTTTTTGTATGAATATTAAAAACAATTGTGGGTGGAATTCCATTTATCAAAATCACTCCATTATATATTTTTTGAGTCACACTCCAAAATCACTCCATTCTTTTAAGACGTGCATTGTACGTGCATACATACTACTCCCTCCGTCTTAAAATAAGTGACTCAAAAATGACTCAACAAAGTTTTGAGTCACTTATTTTGGGATGGAGGGAGTAGTATATAATAAGGAGGCACTTGCATACATTAGGCTATGGCCCTGGTGGGTCCTCATTGTCATCCTCTCCAAGTAAAGTCATCTCCTCGCCCGCGCGCGCTTTCCGCCCAAAACAGTCAGCGCCGCCCGCCCCGCTTCCCGGTGCAGGCGATTGCTCCGCCTTCAAACAACACAAGTGTCATCCGTCCGTCCATCTGCCGCCCACACTAATGATATGCAGTTGCCAAGGCGGCTACTCCGGCGCCACATGTCTGTCCCTCCGCCGCCCACCATTGCTATATAAATTGCTACGCCGGCCATAGCCGCAGTGATCCGCATCTGTTCCCTTTCTCTTGTACACACCACTACTGCCCAGCATGGATTCCTCGCGCTCCAGCGCTCTTCGGGACGGGAGGATGACGAACCATAAGGAGATGGCAACCATTGGTGCCGACCGGTTGGCCGGTAGGCAGCCGGAGGACGACGACGTCCCAATGAAGAACATGGTAGTCGACGATCCGGCACCAACCCCCTCCTCCGTGCCATCCTTGCCGGTGCATTGCACCATGACCATCAGCGAGGCCCGTGCCCAATGTATGGACACGGTGATGCAGATGCGTGAGGAGCAGTTCCGGGAGGCGCAGGCCGACGCCGCCTACAACCACCATATCCTCCAGGAGCACCTGCAGGCGGAGGAGTAGATCACCGCGGAGTGGGTGGAGCAGGAGGCGCTGCTCGACTCGTACCGCTCCGCCCGCAAGGGCCGCCTCAAGCACTGGAGGTACCGCATGCGGGTGGCGGAGGCTGCGGCCGCCTACAAAGAGGGCGATGAAGCGGGCGAGGCGTTGTTTGGCGAGACCGAGGACAAGGCAGAGGACAATGCCGGCTCCGACGAGTCACTGCTCTGCTGGTGTCAACGAGGCCCTGCTCCGCCAAGGCCCTGCGGCGCCAACAACGAGGCAAAGGACACCGCTGGCTCCGCTGAGGCACCGCCCCGACAACAACGAGGCAGAGGACATCACCAGCTCAGCCGCGGTCCCACCCCTCTAGCAACATGGGGGAGGATTTCCACCACTGCATCGAGGCGCCGCCTGCCGGCAACGAGACAGAGGACATCGCTGGCTCCGCCGAGGCCTCGCCCCGCTCCCACCGAGGCCGTGCCACACAGAAAACAAGGAAGAGTAGAACACGGTACGTCGCAGTCGCTCGGGTCCAAGTAAGGCCACCGCTGCCACCTTCCGGTTCAAGCCAAGCTATAGGCGGGTTGACCATTGACGCCCGGTTAGCTTCTTGGCGGTGACGTGGAGTCGGAGAGTCGCGCTGGAGAAGAACGCTGCTTCTACTTAACTGGTGGTGCAGTTGGCTGACTGACACGTTGGCCCAACATGCCACATGTCAGTTACGCAACTGCACCTGCAGTTAAGTCACTGAAGCTTCTGTTCGGCTCAGCGAGACACTGGTGGGTAGCTTCGGTTAATTAAATATACCTCCAGCGCACCCCTTTTTAGTTGAAGAGTGTATGAAATGTAATGAAATCCGACATGTTTATATGAAATCCGACCGTGTATGAATGAATTTATTTCGATTAGTTCGAATTCCTGTATCACTGGCATTGAATGAACATGCAAAACAATACGTACTAGCATTATTCCCAGGGTGATCACCTCGTTTGCAGCAGTTTCACATGTACTCCCTCCGGTCCTTTCTATACAAGTTTTGTCTGCAGTCAAAGTATCTCTACTTTGACCAATCTTATACAAAAAAGTTTGCACTTTCACAATGTGCGAAGTAAAAAGGAACAGAAGGAGTACAAAGAGTTTGAGCAGCTTTTTAGCGTTTCTGTACATTGCAATCAAACACACAGGGCTGGCAATTCATAGAGAAAATTCAAAACAATCGATGATTATGCATCTCAGCGACTCACATGTCAAAGGCAAATATTTACTTCACAACTAAAGAATAATGAAAAAATTGATCGACGCTGCTGACAGCAAGGGCGTCCCATTCAAAAATATCAAACGCATGTCTTAAAATCAATGATAAAATTTTGACAAGGTTGTCCCATTCCAAAATATCAAATGCCTATGATTGTGGAATGGGCAGGGTTTGCCATCAGTTCGGACATTGACATGGCACCTCGCGCTAAATAAACCAGCTGTTCTTTTTGTGCAGTTCCACCAAAATCAACCAAATTCGTGCGTAGCTTGTATGATTTCGCCCTTATATGTTGCAACGACTTGAACTTCTCGACACCTCCTTTCCTGTGGTGGAAATGAATGATTCGATGTATTCATGAACATTTTGTGCAGTTCCCATTGAAATCAAGCTGATCACCCCTGTTTGCACAAATACAAAAGAAGTGATTAGTATAAAGCAAACTCTACTATGAATTGATAGTTTAAACAGGCACCTACATGGTCCATGTAGAGCACACTTTTAGAAAAATGGAACTCACCAGAAAGAATCCTAGAACAACATTGTACTCGCGCATCACAGCAAAAAAATGGAGATTTGTCAGTCCTTCTTAGCTGAAGTTAGTTTGGTCTTGTGGGGAGTAATGTAACCACCCTTCAACTGCTCCTTCTGATGAGAATCCTAGAAGAACATTGTACTCGCGCATCACAGCAAAAAAATGGAGATTTGTCAGTCCTTCTGAGCTGAAGTTAGTTTGGTCTTGTTGGGAGTAATGTAACCATCCTTCAACTGCTCCTTCTGATGAGAAGATAGAAAGGGCTTCTTCATCCTGGCATTATCGGAACTAGTCACTTCACGTACTCCATATTCTTCTTCAGAGGAAGATGATCCTGTTGTGCAAAGACAAGAGGACAACTAAATGCTAGCATCCCTATTTTCTCGAAAAAAAAAGGAAAGGAAATATTTAAAACAGCACAGATGAAGCACTTCTCAAGGACAATACCACTTTTTCATGACAGTATCTAAACAGTAGCACAACACCAATAGAGATGACAAAGCTCAATCATCTGGATGGATTAGTGGGCGAGTACCAACCTTTGTCAGGAGGCTTATTGTGTAGAGCATACAGATCAAGCACTTCTCCGGAACCATCTGTTGCTATCTACTATGGTGGCCATGCTTACTATATACTCCTCGATTAGTTTAATGTTTCAAACATCTTTTTGTGCAGTTCCACTAAAATATATGGTATCTTCAAAGAAGATCCCTGTTTGCACAAGTAGAGATAATTACGTATTACATTAAGAGTGTCATCAAATCAGTGGCAAAACAATTGCTCGTTAAAGCCATAGCAATAAATTAAGATGCAAAACTATATCATTACTTGTGTCATCACAGTTCCAGTGCTTCATTACAGCACCGGGAGTTGATTTCTGTTTTTTTGCTTGTTCTTCCCCTTCATCACTTGGTTCAATAACAGACAAGCTTCGCCTTCAATGTAAGATTTGGCATGTCAATTAGGGAGCACAAGTATAGCACTAAATAATGACATTAATTTTCTGGTGTAAGTGGCAAAATATAGGCCAATGGTTGTGAAATATCCTTATCTTACCTGAATGGGATATTACGGTGCACATACAGATTGGAAGTCTTGTCTCCATTTGGGCGGTTCACTAAAATCAAGCAACATTATCATACAAGTAGCACAACATATGAAATCACACTACAGAATCATGTGAAAGAAGGCTAGTACTGACCTCTCATGATGCGGAATTCAAACAACTCACAAGAAGAAGATCTGAACCAAATTTGCCAACACGGATGGGAAGTAAGATCTCCTCTTGTGCAGTTCCACTAAGATCAAGCAATCAAGCAACGTTGTCGGTGTGACATTTTGGTTGAACTGCACAAAACACTCTTAAAACGAAAGAGTTTCGTGCAGTGCAACAAAAGGTCACAATGGCAATGAGGTGAGGTAGATAACCCTGTTTACACAGAGGTGCAAACGAAACAATTAGTGGTCAACAACAGTGGATGACACAGAAGCCAACAAAAAGAAGCATCTACCTTATCTAAATGGGAAAGAAAGCGACAGCAACATTTCTCAAATGGTGGCATTGATTAATATTAACATAGAGATTATATTAACAATAAAATTCATTGAACATGTAATTTGCTTTTAACTGTGGCATTGCATCAATTTTCCAGCGGCATTATTAGAGCATGTTTGTTTACAGGGACATTTTGGTGTAGGGACTTAAAAAACTCCGTGTCAGTCCCATCTAAACCGAATAGGAGGGACTTTTAGGGACTAAAAGTGGGCATTTGCGACTAAAAGAGAAGACCCCGAGGGAGTCTTTTTCGGACTTTTTCCAGCAGTTGCCCCTGCCACGCATCGCACCTTGTCTCTATTAGTTCATTACTAGGGGTAACATGGTCTTTTAGCATGTCATTTAATAACCTCTAGTCCATGTTTAGTCCCTGGAACCAAGTACGTAGGGACTAGGGAGTTTTTAACCAAATAGGGCCTTAGATTAACAACAGCTAATGAGTTGCACGGGACAGTGGACGCACCAGCACCATGTGCATCTACCGATGTACTATGGTCATGCACAGTCTGTTGCAACAAAGAACAAACAACCAAGGAGCATATTTGTGTTGGTCCCATTTTTTTATCTTTAGACACCTTTCCCTATGTGAGCACAGCAAATCTAGTCCTGCTCAAACTCTACACCCTTGTCCCCCAAAACAAAAGATCAGTTTGTTACAGATGTGCGTACTGCGTTTGTCATTGTTTTCCCTTTTCGACCAATGTAGGTGCTGGATAGCCAGTCTGTACTAGTACTTTCGCCCCTTGCTTTCCTCTTTGAACCACGTCCTAGATTTATGCGATACAACTTTCGCCACTACTTTCCCCCATTCCTTTCCTCTTTGAACCACGTCCTAGATTCATGCTATACAACTTTCCCCCTTCATTTCCTCTTTGAACCACGTCCTAGATTCATGCTATATACAACTTTTCCCACTACTTTCCCCCACTCCTTTCCTCTTTGAACCACGTCCTAGATACATGGTATACATGAAGCTAGAGCAATGCATGTGGAGTAAGTAAATTATACCTTAAGGTTCTAGGGGTGTGGTTCGGTGGGCGATGGGACGACGGCGAAGAAGAAGGGGTCGGAGGCCCTCCCGCGGCGCCGCTGGGTGAAAGTGAACAGCTGGGCCGGTAGTGGATTCCCTCCCTCGCCGACGGTGACAGCGTTAAGCCTCCTTCCCTTCCCGGCGGACGGATCCTGCCGGCTCTTTGAGGAGCAGTGAGGGGAGAGAGAGGCCAACGAAGTCTTGTTTAGATCTGGAGAGGGCGAGAGAGTTTGAAGAGAGCAACTACTAGCACTAAGGCTCCAGCGTATATATATATATATATATATATATATATATATATATATATATATATATATATACTGGAGAGAGAGTGTGAAGCATGCAAACCCTAGAAAACAAGTGCCGAGGCTGCAGCTTATACGTGATGAGGTGATTATACGGTCACTATGAGATCGTACAGCTCCGTATCCATCCATTTTGACTAGTCAAAGAATCCTCCTAGCACAAATTATGCTCAAGTGTAGTTATCAAACCCGAGACCTCAAGTTTGATGAGCTAATAGGCTAACCAGCTACACAACCCTCCCGTTATGTTCAACAAGAGGAAAATAACCTTTTATACATTCCTGCATTCGTGTGACAAGCATGTCGTGTTTTTGTGTGTGTGTGTGGGAGTCATTGGGATTTCAATCATAATCGTGTCATGTGGCTTTGTTGGTAAGACTATCCACAGTGGTGCAGAAATAATGCAGCCTTAGTCACCTTACCTCTCTCCACGTAGTACGTTGGGTCCCACCAGTCGGAGGGTGAAACAAACAAATTAATAAGAAAAATTATAAGCGCCAGCGGTGTATCTTCCCTCACACATCTCGCTATTGCTCGGGAACAATGTCCAATTGACCCCTCTGTTCGCTCACGTACTATTTTAAGTGAATCCTTATTATAACATGCACACAATTTTGGGCACTTGTATTTGACTTAAGTCAGTGTGCCACCGTATCTCATATACTTAGTACTCCCTCCATCTAGGTGTAATAAGTCACGTTAGAAGGTGCAACAGGACCAAGGTGTGTGTGTGTGTGTGTGTGTGTGTGTGTGTGTGTGTGTAACAGCATGTGTGTGTTAGAGAGAGCGACAGATCGACCTACTCCTATAGAGAGATGGTGTGTAGTGTATGATTTTAGCCGCGAGAGTCGGTGCATCCTCTCGTTTCCAGGGGTGCCCGATAGGGACATGCAGTCAGCTGCCACGCCCGCTCCTAACCAGCCTGGCCCACCCAAAGCCCCTCCACTCGCCCACGCGCACTTCCCGCCCGAAATGGTCAGCGCCGCTCCAAAGAATCGGTGCTGCATTCATGCCCGGGCAGAGCGGACGCGACCTCTCCCTGGCGCAAGAGTGATGGTTGCTTCGTCCGTCCAACTTACTGCTAGGTCTATGTGATTTGACGGCTCATTGGTCTTTATTACTGAGGTGGTAGGACTGCAGGATGTCCCACGCTTTCGGCGAAAGGAGGTTGTACTAGATTACAATTTTCTCCATTCTTACAGCAGAGGAGTGCAAGAGTAGTGAAAACACGCAGGCTAAGTGATTACATGGCCCACCTCAAACTATCACCATATTTTCTGGACACCGTGTGACATCTAACTCTTTACATAGTACTCCCTCTGTTCCTAAATATTACTAGATGAGTCCTCGCGCGTTGCCGCGGAACAGCTGTATATCTCTCTGCGCAAAATTATCGTTTTCATAGAAATAAAAATAATCTATAACCGCATTACAAATGTGGTAGCCAAACTAAATAAACTCCCATCATCATTTAGATCATCCCATGTAAGGAAAAAACATCAGCCAACTCCTACTACATAATGGTATTATATTTTTCTTTTTGACATGTTAATGGGACTTAAAAGCTCACTTACATGCATGCTACTGGTGCATGCTTGCATGCAGACATGTTGATGTGATTTAAAACCCACTCACATGCATGCCATGGTATTTCTGCATGCTTGCATGTGGCTTAGTGCGGAGCCTCTCAATGTCTAGATCAGACGGCTATTATGGACTGATTTAGTTCATCTGACGGCTACATTAATTTTGATGATGTGGCTCAAGGAGAGGATAGAGAATTCCTATTACTAGTAGATAAGTCTTTGTAGAGATTCCACTAGATGAACTACATATGGAACAAAATGAATGAATCTACACTTAAAATGCATCTATTTACATCCGCATGTGGTTCATGGTGAAATCTCTACAAAGACTTGTATTTAGGAACGGAGGAAGCACTAGTATAGTATGTACTATAATTTATCAGCAAGATAAATTTGTACAATGATATGAAGCTTCCAACTTATGTTACATGTATCTTGCGTCCAAGGTTGCCCGTTTCAACATTTCATCAAATACAAAGGAGACTAACATGCATGCTATTGCATCTCAATGATTGACAGATCATAGCAAATATGTACTCCCTCCGTTCCAAAATAAGTGTCTCAACTTTATGCAAACTTTAGTACAAAGTTGTACTACTACTAAAGTTGACACTTATTTTGGAACAGAGGCAGCTAAAGAAAAAACGATCCATGCAGTCCCTAGCCCTTGAACCATGAACCCTAACCAGGCTTCAATTTGCTGGCAACGTTCGAACTTCCTAAAAGATGAAGTTTGCAACCTTTTGACCATCGAATCATTTTGTGCAGTTTCACCAAAATCGAGATGAGCATCCCTGTGGCAATGAAATTTAAGAAGCGTGATTAGAAGAAGATTACTGGGACTAGTTGATGAGACATAAACTCACAAAAATATAGTACGTAGAAGCTAGTAGAGGTATGTGCGGGGCAAAGAAGTAGAGAAATATCCACATGGAGTGATGTGGGCAGCTGGAGCAGTGGTGCAAGCTGGCTGTAAAGGGAGTTGTACCTGAGGGATGTTGGGACGTAGCTCAACCTTGAGGAGGGTGGCGGGAGGCGGCAACTTCCCACGTTGCGGCAGTGAGCAAGGACGAAGGCAACCTCATCGGCTTTGTGAGAGAGAACGGTGGGGACCCCTGATCGGGACGTGCCGACAGTGGGTTTTCACCGTCGGGGACGGCGACCGCATCTACACTAAGCATCCACCCCTTCCCCCAGTGGACGTGATCCGCCGGGATGTTAGAGATGTGGCCACAGTCGTTTTGTGCGAGAGAGTGTGAGGAGAGCAACCCCAGCAACCAACAGTGTAGGCTGGCCCGTCCTGACGATCTATATAGTGGAGCGGTTTCCTTTTCTCTCCATATAAATGACGCGACACCTACTACTCGGTCTCCTATAACCCTGCGCTTGGCATCTCCAAAATATTAACCTTGCTATTGGATCTTCGCCTCTTCGGGAAGTCGAGCAATAATGGTAGTGCAGTATATATCGTTCTGGCTATATGAGACCGAATGAATTGCTACACGTCCACCATGTGGGCGAGGGTCGAGGGGCGAGGGAGAGTGCTACATACGGAGCAAAATGAGTGGATCTACACTCTAAAATACGTCTATATACATCAGTGTTTGGAGTATGTACTAGTAGTTCATATTGAAATCTACTAAAGGACATATATATTCCAAACAATATGATATAATCTCTACAACCAAGATATTAGTAGGGACGAGGAGTAAATGGAGGGAGTAGTAAATTTTTCTCCTTGTCCCGCGAGCCACCGCGCGCATGGGCGAGGGAGCGGGCATAAGGCCGAGCAAGCTTCACCTCATCCTGCGAGCCACCGCGCCCGTGGGCGGGCGAGATGGCGTATTAAGCAAGCTTCTCCTCATTCTGCGAGTTGACGGGACACATCAAAATTACTCCAGTGTATAGAGCCTTGCCTCTAAGGTAGGCCCCACATGGTTTGCCTCTTTTTTTAATTTAACATAACGCATCAAGTCGCAGTTTGTTTGTTCACCCGTGGTAGACGATCCTCCCTCCACCAAGTGGACAACCAGTACACGTGCCAAATTAACATGTGGGCTGCCTTTTTTGTACAGAAATGAGCTCCACCGTGTACCCGCGCGGGCGTGGTTGGGAAAGAGACGGGAGTACGTGCACTGTGCATGCACCTCTCCTCTTCGTGCACGTCCCCCACCAACGTGGGTGTGTGTGAGAGATACAAACCACGTTCATGAGTGTTTTTTGTTTTGGGGTGTGGGTGGGGGTTGGGGTGGGGGTGGGGTGGGGTTGATTTCATGAATTATTTGTGGGAATACGTGTCGATGACATCTCAAACAAAATTTTGCATGCAATGTGTGTGAAATGGAGGCCTATCCATATCATATGTAGAGGGTCGGGCAATCCACGAAAAGAGTGGGAGGGGTCATAGCAATCGATAGAGTCGAAGAGAGGATCAAGTGGGTGGGTGCGAGATTGATGAAGAGAGCCATCAAAATTGTGTGTGTGTGCAAGTCAAAGATATAGGGTGATTGGCCTACCGGAACGTTAGAGGGCACATGTAAAGTTTGTGTGTGGCAGGGAGACATGACTAGAGCGCTCGATGTATTGGTGTGTGGGGGGGAGGGGGTCGGGGAGGGGTAGGCAGAGGCCTAACTATAGAGGTAGAACGACTCGTATATGTCTTGAGAAGGAGAGACCCAGCTATGTCTTGAGGAAGATCGGTCGACATCCATACATATCTGAAGGACGGGAAATATGATGGGAGGGAGAGAGAGAGAGAGAGAGATAGAGGACAGGAAGAGAGGGAGGGAGAGGGGTAGAGTGCTGGATGGGTGATGGAGTTGCTTCTCAAAGATGGTGGGAGAGGCCTACTAGACAAACTGGGGGTGGAACTGCAATGTTATCAATAAGAGGCGGGATGTGTTTCTGTGTGTGCATATGCGTGATAGATCTGTCGGGACGCATCCATGGATGATGAAGGGGAACCATGTGTTTGGTAAGCAAATCTAACTAGATCGGTAGATTAATTGTTGTTTGTCGGAGGAAGGGAGAGACACAACTAATGAGGTAGATCGATCGACATGTGGGTAAAAACGAGTTATAAGGACCTAGCTAGCTATATGTATAGCGAGAGATCGGTCGGTGCACGTCCATTTGTTAGAGGCAAATAAGGCCCAGTGAGACGGATAGACAGAGAGAATGAGCTAGGAGGTGGTGCGAGAGGCCCGGCTACTAGCTAGATAGGGGGAGGAGTGTGCGGTTTTGAGATCAATGAAAAGAGGGGCGAGAGTTTACACGTGTGTGTGACCGTCTTAGAGACACGAGGAAAGAACACATAAAGGAGCAGATTGAAGGTGTGTGTGTATGTTGTAGGCAGGCATCGCTGGAGAGGTTTATCGATCGGTGTGTGTCGGAAAGGAGTTGTGGAGACTCTGGGAGAACGACCTAAAGAAAAAAATGAATGTGCCCGGTGGATAGAATGCCGAGGGAGGGGGAGGGCGAGGAGGGCGTGTGCATGCACGAGAGAAACCTAGTGGTAGCTACAAAGGTTAGAGGATTGTGTGGGTGTAAGAGACTAACAAAGATCATAATTTGATATGAAAGCGGATGCATATATTTGAATAGGAGATCATAGTGTTTTAAACATATGCATGCATGAATATAGCGGTGATACATGTGTTGTGCACATGTTATACCATAATGTGATAATGCATGGCGTTTCCAACTTACAGCTAAATGCCGAACAATTTAAACCATACTATACATCAAACAATCTCACATTTTATTTGAATTTGTGATAATGTGTGGTGTTTGCAGCTTACAACTAAATATTGAACAATCTAAACAATACTATATATCGAACATTCTCACATTTTATTTGAATTTGTGGTAATGTGTGGTGTTTGCAACTCACATCTAAATACTTGTAGGCGTAGGGGGTGTTGGTGTCAAAACCGGCGGATCTCGGGTAGGGAGTCCCGATCTGTGCGTCTTGGGCTGATGGTAACAGGAAGCAAGGGACACAATGTTTACCCGGGTCCGGGCCCTCTCGATGGAGGTAAAACCCTACTTCCTGCTTGATTAATATTGAAGATATGAGTAGTACAAGAGTAGATCTACCACGAGATCGTAGAGGCTAAACCCTAGGAGCTAGCCTATGATGGTATGATTGTAATTGTGATCGGCCTTCTAAGGACCATCCTCCCCGGTTTATATAGACACCGGAGAGAGCTAGGGTTTACATGGAGTCGGTTACAAGGAAGGAAATACAATATCCGGATCGCCAAGCTTGTCTTCGACGCAAAGGAGAGTCCCATCCGGACACGGGCCAGAGTCTTGAGTCTTATATCTTCACGCTTCAATAGTCCAGACGATGTATGTAGTCTGACTGTTCGGATACCCCCTAATCTAGGACTCCCTCAGTAGCCCCTGAACCAGGCTTCAATGATGGTGAGTTCGGTACGCAGTCTTATCTTCGGCATTGCAAGGCGGGTTCCTCCTTCTGAATACTCCAAGGTTATTATCGAACACGTAGACCGTGTTCGGATCTACAAAATGATCTTCACATACCACCGTGGAGAGAATGATACTTCAGCTGACTACTTTTTAGACGACGTGATATGTCATTACGGTCGGGTCATTATTCGAACCGTTTTCCCACAACCAGCCACAACGTGTATTAGGAGGCGGTTTCCTTGACACGTCTTGTCAAAGCAGAGGTCGTGTCCCCTTATCGCGGGATTCTCGTCAATACGGGTATGGGTAATCCCACCATGCCATCAATCGTGGTGCTTGGGAAGTAAGCAATTCTCAACGGGCAAGTGGGGAGGCGCACCACTTTCGTCGCCTCTATAAAGGGATAAAGGACCCTCATTTTCACCCACGCCCTCCTCCTCCTTTGCTCATCCTTACATCCCCGAGCTCCAGCGCCCTAGTCCAAGTCTTCTCCGCACAGCTAAACATGTCCGGAGTAGGAGGCAAGTGGGTGGCCTCCATCGTGAAGGAGAAGCACATCGCGAATCTTCGGGCGGCTGGATACATGGCCGCACACATAGCACACCGGCTACCGGACGACGGGAAGGTCACTCCAACTCCGGGACCCCACAAGAGGGTCGTGTTTCTCGCCCACTTCATCCGTGGACTGGGGTTTCCACTTCACCCCTTCGTCCGCGGGCTCATGTTCTACTACGGACTAGATTTCCATGATCTAGCCCCGAACTTTGTCCTCAACATCTTCGCGTTCATCGTCGCATGCGAGGCCTTCTTCCGCATCAAGCCTCATTTCGGCTTGTGGCTGCAAATCTTCTGTCTGAAGCCGAAGATCATGAGCGGCAAACAAGCGGAGTGCAGAGGAGCCATGGTGGGCAAGATGCCCATCGTCACCTAGCTTGACAGATCCTTTGCGAAAACCGTGAAGGGGTGGCAGTTGGGGTGGTTCTACGTCACCGAGCCGCACGACGCCAACTGGGCAGCGGCCCACGAATTTCGATCCAGAACCCCCATGCGGCTCACCTCCTCGGAAAAGAAAGGCATGTCCTGGGGCGAATCTACAAAGCTGACCGGGCTCCAAAACTATATAAAGAGCATGAAAGACAAGAACATTAAACTTGTCAACATGATCTAGGTCATGCTCGTTCGCCGGATTCTGCCGTGCCAAAGACGGGCATTGAATCCGTGGGAGTTTGTTCCGACCGAACACCAGACGCTTCAAAGGCTCTACGGCATGAAGCACGAAGACGCGTGGAAGGCATTGTTCAAGGCCTCCGAAGTACCTCCTCCCACATCCGAGGACCGCGGGCTCCACGCCGCGCGGCCTCCTAATCAGGTGAGTTTTCAGGCTACCACCGGCTTCAGTTCTTCCCAATATATTCATGAGGGAGCCTCAAATAATTGTGCATATTTGTGTAGGATTACGTGGCGATAGCGGAGTAGATTGATTGTCCGGCTCCACTGCCAGAAGACCCGGCTGATGCTCTCCTGATGGAGATGCTGGTCCCGGCGCCCTACAAGGTGCCGGAGAAGAAGGCCGGAAAGAAGGCCCCAGGGATCTGAAAGGGTCTCCGATGTAAGGTCGCGCCGAAAGCCTCGTTCGAAGACGACGAGGCACAGTCCTCCCCCGAAGAGGAAGAAAAAGAAGAAGAGGAGGTCGCCCCATCCGGAGAGGATGAGGGGGCCTAAGAGGGCAGACCAGGGGGACAGGAGAGGCCCCCGGCACAAGGCCGTCATACCCTCGTCGTCCGATGACGACGAGGCAGATTCCTCCCGCGGAGGCGGGGGGAAACAAGAATAAACTCCACCTCCCCATATTGGGGGGAGAAAAAGAGGAAGGCCAACCCGAAGGGGGAGGCTGGGACGTCCAAGAAGGGAAAGGCGTCCCTTCCGGACTACTCCGCCACCGCCACCGATAGCGAGGAGGGGTGGCTGCCCAAGAAGAAGCCCCTAGCACGATCATAAGTATCCGCCCTCTATCGTAATTCTGCTTCATAGTTTTGTTATAACGCTAAACTTGTATGTAGTCCAGCCAGGGTCCATCCCGAGGTGTTGTCATCGGATGGGTCCTTGAGCGATTCGGCGATGAACTCGCTCCCGACGGCCACTACTCCTCAGCCTGAGGATGACATGGAGGTGTTGTCCCAAAGGCTCCCAGAGCAGGGGGAGGTAGCTCTAGAGGTGCCCCAAGGCGGAATTTCAGACGTCGGACACGCAGGGTTCAAGATCCCCGCGGATCGTGTTGATGAGAGCCGCAGTAAGCTGGACTCTCAGCCGAATACTGTTTCGGAACCTCCCGTGGTTCCAGACTCGGGCGGGCAGCACCTCGTTAAGGAGGGCGAGCCGTCTGTGCCGAGGACTTCTGCTACACCCGAGGCATTGGATTGTCTGCTGGAAGTGCTTCGAGGCGCTTCCATGGATGAAGAGCATCGTACTCTTATGAGTGCGGTGATTCAGAAAGTTTTGTCCGCCAAGAGCGGACTAACCGAAGCTTGCACTAGCCTCCTAACAGGCTTTGAGGTAAGTAATAAAAATGTGTGAAATAACCACCTGATAGGTAGTAGCCCCTGATACTCTGTTTGGTGTTCGGAAAGAAAGACCAAACAGAGGGTCAATTATAATCCGTAGGAGTCTAATAATAAGTTTGAACATGAATAAACAGGCTGTGTTGCTTGCCGCTGCTATCCGTACAGCCGAGATCGCCGGATAAAAACAGGACCTGGAGCAGGCGCAGGGAGAGCTCGACCTTACGAGGAGACAGCTTGAAGAGAACAAAGGTGAATGATTCCCCTCTCTCTTGTAATGAAGGATAGATAAAATTGGTTATTCTAACAACGAAGCGTCGTGAATTGGTAACAGGGGCCACCATCGAAGTGGCGTCTCTGAAGAAAGCGCTGTCCGAGGCCGAACACAAGGCGGCCTTGGAATGCAAGGAGCGCGAAAAGCAAGATGCTTGAGTGGGCGAGGTACAACAAGAGCTCCAAGAGCTCGGCAAAAAGTTCGAGTCTGTGGAGCATGAGCTTAAGGCGAAAGAGGCCGAGCTTGCGAAGGCCCTTACAATGTATAAATCAGGCCAAGGCCAAAGCCGAGAAGGCACAGCAGGAAATCCAGGAGGCCAAAAAGATAGCGGCGAGTAAGAAATTCTTTATCAAAAGCAAACATGCGGAGGAGGCGCTTCTTCTACTTACACGAGTCTGGAGCTCTCCAGGGGCATTCGCAAATCTGCCATGCAGTGTATCAGATGTCGCGGAGTTCTACTTTGCCCAGGAGGGGAGCTCAACGAAGAAGCTGTTCTGGTCCCAGTATACTGGGGCCGAACATCCAACGCCTCTGATTGACCAACTGAAGCAGTTGGTCGAACTCCACAGGGTGGCCGAAGTGGCTATGAAGGATTTCATAGTCCGGATGTGGCCCGGTGAGCTCCTGCCCACCAGCTACTTCGGCCTGATCAAGCGGATGGTGAATGCATGTCCTCGGCTTGAAGTCATCAAGCGATCCATTTTCATTGAGGGTGCCCGCCAGGCCTTTGCCCGTGCGAAGGTGCATTGGGGCAAGCTGGATGCGGAGAAGCTGGTGAAGGATGGGCCGCCGAAGGGCAAGGCGCATCACTATCCGGAGAAGTATTACGATGGCGTTATGAAGGGCGCTCACCTCGTGGCCGATGAATGTACCAAGGACACAATTTTGGAATGAATTCACTTCCGTCATGTTTGTAATATAAGGATGAAGTTACTTGCGCTATGTAGCGCTTTTGCTATGTAAAATACTACTTTCTATGCTGCTGTTTATAAAATACTGAATGTAGGCCAGTCGTCGGCTTCCGCCCCCACGTAACTAGTACTGGGGTGTTCGTGGAAAACCGGACACTCTATCCAAATGTTTGGTCCCTTGAGGAGGTGTCCGGCGCAGCGAACAAGGCAATCGGACTATGCGGCTTTATAACCTTCACTTAGCCATAGAAGTCTACAATTGTAAATTTCGGTGAAGCCCCTAGAATCTAGAAGGCCGAATTGGGGCGCTATATACGCCTAGATCGGACGAAGCCAATTTATCGCCTAAAGCAGAAAAATCTTTAAGGATTCTAAGACCTCTCAAACAGCGACCAGCTCTCGCCACATCATGCCGGTCAGTTTTTGGCTTTCTCTAATGAGGTGCTCGTCCGGAAGAACCGGGACACAATCGCAGTAGTTCTCCCTGCGCTACCTTAGCCGATAGAATGGAACGTAAGTCACCAAAACAAGGGAGACGGGCTAACCCAATTGTAGACCCAAGACATAATTTGGAGCTAATGCATATAGTGTTATAAGTTCGGGGTGCCACACTGTTGAAAGTGTTCGGACTTTTCTTGCCATATTATGGGGCGCCATAAGAAGCCCCTGGCAAACTAAGTGTACCAAGGTGTACGGATGCAATATCAAATAAACATTTGTGCGAAAAAATGCTCAAATAAGAATAATAAGCTGACGCTATATATGGTCTCCCATTGATGAATAATACGTTTAAGTGTATGTTTACAACGAATGCATTAAGCGGAGATAAATAAGATTATTTGACATATCCTATCCAGGGGCAAGCTACGTAGAGATAGATAAAACAGGTATAACGATCGTAAATAGATTCCACCTGGGTATTTCCTTCTGTACGCAAAGCCTGTTGCCTCCTTGGTTTTCTCTCCTATGTTAGTCCAACGATCCGGCTCTTCTGAAGAGGCTACACTAAAGCAATGTCCTGAAAGGTGGAAGGAAAGGTTATGAAGGTATGTGGCGGTGATACCACACCATGGAGTGAGCCACTGCTGCGCCTTCGCCTGTGCCCATGGTATTTTGAGTGCGTAATTGTGTATGTGTGGCACGAATGCTGCTTTGATGGGATTTGAGCGGAGGCCGGACTGCTAGTCGCGCTCTTGGTGTGCCTAGTGATCCCGTTGCTGGGTCCTACGAACTCGCTTGACGGTGCTTGAGGTTGTCGTCGCCCGATTGGTGGTTTGTCGGAGGAGGCCGCATTGTACTTCTGTCGCGAGGGCTGTAATATGCTCTTCTGTATGGAGAGAGCGGTCCATGTTTCCGTTGACTGTTATGACCCCGCGCGGGCCTGTCATCTTGAGCTTGAGGTATGCATAGTGTGGTACCGCATTGAATCTAGCGAATGCGGTTCGTCCGAGCAGTGTGTGGTAACCACTGCGGAAAGGGACGATATCAAAGATTAACTCCTTGCTTCGGAAATTATCCGGAGATCCGAAGACCACTTCCAATGTTATAGAGCCCATACAACGGGCCTCTACTCCAGGAATTACACCTTTAAAGGTGGTTTTGGTGGGCTTGATCCTTGAAGGATCGATGCCCATTTTGCGCACTGTGTCCTGGTAAAGCAAGTTCAGGATGTTGCCGCTGTCCATAAGGACTCGCGTGAGCTGGAATCCGTCGATGATTGGGTCTAAGAACAATGCGGCTGAGCCGCCGTGACGGATGCTAGTAGGATGATCCCTACGATCAAAGGTGATCAGACAAGCTGACCATGAGTTGAATTTGGGGACGACTGGCTCCATCGCGTAGATGTCCCGTAGTGCTCGCTTCCGTTCCCACTTGGGGATGTGAGTGGCCTAGATCATGTTGACCGTTTTAACCTCAGGGGGAAATTTCTTCTGTCCCCCCATGTTCGGAAGATGGGGCTCCTTGTCATCGCCGCTGTGCAGCCTCTTGTCCTTGTTTTCGGCGTTTGTTTTGCCGGCCTGTTTAAATACCCAGCAGTCTCTGTTGGTGTGGTTGGCTAGCTTATCCGGGGTGCCATGAATTTGGCACGAGCACTCCAGTATACGGTCTAGACTGGACAGTCCCTGATTGTCTCTTTTGAACGGCTTCTTCCGCTGACCGGATTTGGAACCGCTGAATCCGGCGTTGACTGTCGTGTCTTCGGTGTTATCGCCATTGTTTCATCGCTTATGTCTGTTTTCGCCGTAGCTTGCCATTGTTGTCACGGACGTCTAAAGTGCTAGAATTTGGCGTAGTGCTTCTGCGAGCCAACCAGCTGTCCTCGCCTGCGCAAAAGCGGGTCATTAGTGTCGTAAGAGCTGCCATGGACTTGGGTTTCTCCTGGCCGAGGTGTCGGGCGAGCCACTCGTCGCGGATATTATGCTTGAAGGCCGCCAGGGCTTCGGCATCTGGACAGCCAACTATTTGGTTCATTTTAGTTAGGAACCGAGTCCAGAATTTCCTGGCTGATTCTCCGGGTTGTTGAGTAATGTGGCTCAAGTCATCAGCATCTGGAGGTCGCACATGTGTGCCTTGGAAGTGGTCAAGGAATGCGTCTTCCAGGTTTTCCCAACTGCCAATGGAATTTGCGGGCAGGCTATTTAGCCAGTGCCGAGCGGATCCTTTGAGCTTAAGGGGAAGATACTTGATGGCATGTAGATCGTCTCTGCGGGCCATGTGGATGTGGAGAAGGAAATCTTCAATCCATACCGCGGGGTCTGTTGTGCCATCGTATGATTCGATGTTTACGGGTTTGAACCCTTTTGGGAATTCATGATCCATCACTTCATCGGTGAAGCAGAGGGGGTGTGCGGCACCTCTATGCCGGTCTATGTCGCGACGCAGTCCGGCTAGGTCTGGCGGGTTGTGTTCGGCCCGGCCGGATTTACTGTTAGTGTATCCGGTATAATGGCATCGTTATGTGCTGCAGCGTGCCCCCATGGTCCGTAGATCGATCTTGGTTGTCCTGTGGTGTTATCCAATCTATCGCGCAGGTCCTGAGCATTGCCCTGGGCCGTACTAAACTGGCGCAGGGGCGCGGGCTGGTATTCGGGCTGATATGCCATTTTATCCCGACCTCGAGGCGGCCGGTCAGCCATGTGGCGCTCGAGTCCATATTCCTTGGCTGCCAGGACTTCTGTCCATCTGTCTGTGAGCAGGTCTTGATCAGCTTGAAGCTGCTGCTGCTTCTTTTTCAGGCTCCTCGCAGTGGCAATAAGCTGGCGCTTAAAGCGCTCCTGCTCCGCGGGGTCCTCAGGCACGCCGAACTCATCGTCGCTGAGCCTAATCTCGCCTTTGGAGGGGGGCATGTAGTTGTCCTCCTCCGGATACCCGTCCGTTGCCTGTTCATCTGGGATGTCCTGCCCATCTTCCTGCTCGGCCTACTCGAAGGCAGGCTGATCGGGATTGTATTCAACTTCGGCACCATCCGGATTGTTTTCGTCTTCGGTGCCGGTATTGCCATGGCGGGGCTCGAAGCGGCGCTGGCGACACCCATGCTTTGCCTTCTTCTTGGAGGGGTTATCCTCTGTTGCCTCATCGCCATTCGTTTCTTTCAGAGTGTCCACAATATATATATCGTATGAAGAGGTGGCTGTCCACCGCACTGTGGGCATTGGCTCCTGTACTTCTCCTGCATCGTCGTCCATACCGTCGATGTCTTCAGAGTCGAAGTCAAGCACGTCGGTTAAATCATCGACCGTGGCAATGAAGTGGGTGGTGGGTCGGTAGCGAATTCCTTCGTTGCATGCTTCCCACTCAAGCCGGACATAGTTCAGCCCAGAGCCTCCTGACAAAGAGAGAGACTTTAATGAGTTCAGCATGTCGCCAAAGGGCGAGTGCTGAAAGATGTCCGCAGCGGTGAACTCCATAACTAGAGCCCAGCCAGGCTCGGTGGGGTCAGGAGCGCGTGGACTGGAACCTACAACCAGATATGAGTCCGAGGGTCCGGAATCACAGGCGTCTCTAGGGGTGAGGCCTGGGTTCGGCTCTACCGCCCATGAGTGTGCGGCCTGCGGAGCGGGGTCCATCCACCCGTCCTTGGGCCACGCAGTCTGCTCCGGATTTAGGTCCACGGCCCTTGCAGGGGTGATATCCCAAGCATTGTCCGACAGCAGGCCTAGGCCGTGCTCACCGCGACTGTCCGGCGCTCCTGGCACATGCCAGATTCCGTCGAAGATCAAGTCTCCGCCAATATCGGCCGTGTAGTTCAGGTTTCCAAACCTGACCTGGTGGCCGGGGGCATAGCTATCGATCTGCTCCAGATGGCCAAGTGAATTGGCCCGCATCATGAAGCCTCTGAACACAAAGATCTGTCCGGGGAGGAATGTCTCGCCCTGGACCGTGTTGTTGACGATTGAATGCGCCATCCAGCCTCAAAGCAACGACACAGAGGAACTCTCAATGAAAGCACCAATGTCGGTATCAAAACTGGCGGATCTCGGGTAGGGGGTCCCGATCTGTGTGTCTTAGGCTAACGGCAACAGGAAGCAAGGGACACAATGTTTACCCAGGTTCGGGCCGTCTCGATGGAGGTAAAACCCTACTTCCTGCTTGATTAATATTGAAGATATGAGTACTACAAGAGTAGATCTACCACGAGATTGTAGAGGCTAAACCCTAGGAGCTAGCCTATGATGGTATGATTGTAATTGTGATTGCCTTCTAAGGACCATCCTGTCCGGTTTATATAGACACTGGAGACAGCTAGGATTTACACGGAGTCGGTTACAAGGAAGGAAATACAATATCCAAATCGCCAAGTTTGTCTTCCACACAAAGGAGAGTCCCATCCGGACACAGGCCGGAGTCTTGAGTCTTGTATCTTCACGCTTCAATAGTCTGGACGATGTATGTAGTCCGGCTGTCCGGGTACCCCCTAATCCAGGACTCCCTCAGGGGGCGGGGCACATAATGTGATAAACACATTAAACATATCAGACATGGTTTAGATTATGAAGATCTAGCTAGAGCTAGAAATGTAGTGTGATTTGAAATCAAAATAAAGTGGATTCAAAAAATCGAGTTCGAGTTCATATAGTACACATAGTTCATATGTAACTCGGGACTAATCATGTGGTGTGCTATGAAGATAATACACAAATGATGGTTTAACTTGACAATAATGATGATTGTAGATCTTATTAAAACAGAGAAACGAATTCAAATGCTTTGACTTCACAACAATCATTACTGTAGATCTTATTCAAATCGAGAAACGAATTCAAATTTAGTTCATATTGAAGTGGTAGTATATATGTTTGGAATGCACTAAAACGTTAATTTGAGTAGTAGGTTGCATGCATTATACACGTAGCGAAATATTTTAATTGAACATAACATGAATTCAATGTTTTGAGTGACATTTGTAGTGTGCATTGATTTGGTACAATACACGTTAGACTTGTCCGGAAATTTCAACCCGCGCCTTGTTAGCCCGAAATATTTAAGATATATCTTTGTCTCGTTGTGCTCAGACAACTCCCGCCATATCAACCCGCGCCTTGCTATTCCGAAATTAAAACACGCGTGAAAACTCCCACCTCATGCGAAATCCCGACACGTGAAATGCCCATGGTACCCCTGAACCGAAAGAAGCGCCTCAAATCGGTGGGGGTACTTTCGTAACTTACCCCACATTTCGGACAAGCGCATCCCTAAGCCATGGTTCCCCACTGCCATCCCATCCGCCCACCCATTCGTACACCAGGGCCGCGAAAAGCCGCGACGAAGCCCCACACCCTACTCCGTCCGCCACCCAGCCGGAGCCTCTTCCCTGACGACATCGTCCACAGCAACACCTCGACGTCCCTCGTCCACTGTACCGGATGAGGATCCATCGTCGATCTCGTGGTCCCGTCGGTTCAGCCACCCCGTCCTCCACCTCCAAGGAGCTGCCGCGATGTTCCCCTCGTCTTTCGCACCACCTCCATTCCCACACCGCCATCTTCACCTGCACCACCAAAAGAGCATCATCATCGTTGTTTCCTCTGATGAAGCTGCGGCGTAATCGGCGCCACCAAATAGGTTGTACACTAATCACCACATTTTCTTCTTGATTCGATCTCACGGTGCTGCCGGTGCTCGGCCCCGAGCAGACACAGCGCGGCTCCATCCACGGTAGCGTCGCCGGCCACTTCCTCCACAGCGTCGCTCCCTCGGTGGCAACATCCACATCAGTTGCTTTAGCTCTTGCTCGCACTGCTGCTCTGCTCTTGCTCTTGGTCCCCTACCTGGTCTGCTCTTGCTCTTGCTCTCACTCTTGCTTTTGCTTGAGATGATGCTCCGATTTAGCTACACTTCAGTCGACTGAATCGACTTTTGGGTCAGTCAATTTTTAGGGGGTGGGGGGGGGCTT
>NC_057807.1:699778077-699806404 GCF_018294505.1 Triticum aestivum
GAAGAACCAGGCGCGACACGGAGGGGGGCTCGCTGGAGAGGTACCCCACTATCTATCTTAGGGTTCAGGGTGGGGCGATGGTTTCCAGCGGTGGCGGGGCGGTGGCGTGAGGATCGCCGGAGAAAAAGCTCGGCACGAGGGGGCCTAGAGGGATGGCCGGGGCGGCGGCGGACGGGGCGGCGCACCACCGGCCGCGGGCGGCGGGGGCTGCTGTTTGGCCAGTGGTGGCTGGCGGCTCAGGGGGGTGGAGGTTGAAGATGAACCACAGGCCCTTGATTTTGTATCCAATGGCTGCAAAATCGACTGACCAGAGATGAAAAAGTCAGTCGACCGACGTGTAGCCTCACCTTGCTAGTGCGTTCAGTTTCGACAGCAAAATTCAGTTTCGACAGCAAAATTGAGTTCCGACAGTTAAGTTCAGTTTCGACAGTTAAGTTCAGTTTCGACAGTTAAATTCAGTTTCGACAGTTAAGTTCAGAGATGAGCGGCTGATGTATTTTACATCTAGCACTTTGTGGCTATGTATTTTACGTCATGTATTGGAGATGCTATTAGAATTCCACTCAGGTTAATGTTGTTCGTTGTCTCTCTTGTCCTGCTTCAGCCTCGGCGTCGTACAACTCGCCGGAGATGCTCCAACGATGAAACCCTCCATCACAGCGGAGCAGTACCTCGGTCTCCATCTCCAGACACCTAAGATCTTCTTCCCCTCCTCCGACAGCCAAGTCAGCCGGAGCATCCTCACCGGCCAACCCAATCACACTGAGATCGACATGGCTTCATCAAAGAGGTTGTACACTTGTTGCATCTCTTTTTTACTCTACATGTTATATATATTGTCCACTGAGCACACGGATTTTTTCCTTTAGTGTCTCCTTGAAAGAAAAAATGTAGGAATTTTAATTTTCACTTGTCCTCGCACTACTAGGGAAAAGCCTAGCAGCAGCGTGGGTTTTAGGCCTATCGGTAGCGCGGGCAGGAGCGCTACTGATAAGGCGCTACAGCTAATTCTTAGCAATAGCGCACCTGGATCCACGCTACTGCTAAATTGACTTAGTAGTAGCGCTTCTTCAGAACAACGCTACTGGTAATTAGTAGTAGCTCTTCTCCTTTCCCGCGCTACTACTATTATTTAGTATTTTATTTCTTTTTTATTTCATGTTGTATTCATACACCTTTACACAAGTTTTCATACAACAGGAATTTAGAGATTGTTTTTACATCATAATGAGTTATTACATCACGGGGTGAAAGAACCGTGGACTAGTTTCAAGTGGATGTCCATCCACTTGAAACTAATCCGCGGTTCTTTCACCCAATGATATAATAATATCATCATCATCATCATATCATTAACAACTTATCATCATAATACATCATTGTCATATAACACCTCCTCAAGATCATCGTTTTCATCAATGACATCACATAGCAAATTGGTCACTAGTCGTAATCACAAGTACTCCTCATTATCAACTCTAACACATTACCACATAATAAACACATTGTACCTCATAGGACCTATTACATTCGATTAAGACCTACTACATTTTCTAAGGTAAAATAGCAAAAAACAAGATAGCCCCTGACTCTCCATTATGGAGAATGGAGATTAGCCTGTCTCCAATTCTTGCCTTTCGCTGAATGTTACTTCCAAGAACCTCCTTGCAAATGTCCATACATTTCTTCCATTCTTTGATGAACATGTGTTCACGGGTTTTAGAAATCCGATATGCACAGGTGAGCTCTATAGATTTACCTGGCAGTATGTTCAGAACTGAGAGGCGACCATGCAGAGACATCAGATGAGGCACACAATCCATCGGGAGTTTCTGTTGAAAAACATAATAATAACTTCGTAGTTAGCAATGATGTACTAGTTCAAGAAGTATGCAAAAGATGCACGGATGTCGTAATAGTAAAAAATCTTACCAGGGGTATCTCCAGAGAAGTTACCATGGTTCAACACATGCACTAGTGGCACATATTCACCATAATTTGGAGGAGTTCGATAATAGTTACTGTAATTCTCAAGAAGAGTGCAAAATGCGATCAGATGATTTTTCTCCTTATACGTTAATTCGGTGCCATCGGTGTAGTGGGTTTTATCTACCATCTTCCACACAGTCTTTGAAGAATCAAAATAAGCTGTCAATGCAAATAAGGTATCAACTATTTTGAAATAAACAACATAAATTAGTTAATAACTATGTTTGAGAAACTCACATAGCGGTACAATCGGAAGCGTATCAACAAGGACCCAAATGTCCATATTGTCTTGCTCGATGTCAGGATCACCAAGATCCATGGTGACAATCATACCCTCATAAAAACCATACATTTTGCAAAGTGCTTCCCAATCTTGGCAACCAAAATGGGTTACGCTCTGAGCATTGCACAGATTTACTTAAAAATCCATATCATGATGGGTCCTTAGGTGTATTTTCTTTGTTTCGAAATTTTCATGGTCTTCAAAACCCATCCTCTCCAAGACATAGCGTCTTGCATGGCATGGGATAAGCTAGTCGAATTGTAAAATATGAAAATTAGACGCTGACATAGTTGAAGTCATGCTTAATTACGAAAAAACAGTTGTCGTTGTTGTGTACTGTTTCACAATCGAAGGTCTCCTCGAGCTTAATGTTGAAGCGCCGATCTTCGTCCAGCTGAACGAACCTGTCGCACATACCTCGATCATCGTGGCACCAGCTACACTCCCCCGGGAGACTGTCGTCGTCCGAGTACGACATTTCCTACGTTCATAATTCAAAGATTAAACTTGTACATATTCTAGCACAAGTCATGCCAGAATTCACGAAAAAATCCGACATGACCTTTGCTAAAAAAGGACATATCGAGCGCCTGAAATTTGCCGGAACGTAAATTAATCAACACTCTAGCAAAACATAGGCCACTCGGAGATGTAAACTGAACATGAACGGACACTTGGGCAACCACATATCCTATTTGAGCAACAACACAAGATATACAAGGATATTTGGCTGGTCTCACCTCAATGTCGGAGGGGGTCGGTGACTGGGACGACGGCGGGGATGTCGGAGGGGTTCGGTGATGGGGACGATGGTGGTCACCTGAAACCATATAAGTTATCACTAATACATCCCGAATAATTGCTTAAACTAAAAAATAACAACAAATATGACATTTTCAACTAGTTTTATTAATTCAACTAGTTCTTACTAAATATAAACTTACTATAAATAGATCAAAAACTAGTTCTTTCTAAAAATAAAGTAGTTCAACTAGTTATATTAATTATCTTACTAAAAATACATTAGTTCTATTAATTCAACTAGTTCAACTAGTTTATTAATTTACTTACTAAACTAGTTGAACTACAACTAAAGTAGTTCGACTACAACTACTATTAATCATACTGCCCTAGTTAACTAGTAATTAACATCTACTACTACTAAAAATCTAGTACTAACTAAGCAACATCTAGTACTAGCTACGAACCCTAAATTAACATCTACTACTACTAAATCTAGTACTAACTAGTGGCAGGGGGTGGGGGCGATAGAGAGGTAGCTAGGGGCGGCGAGGTCGAGGGCGGTGGGAGGAGGGCTGCCGGTGGAAGAGGGAGGAGGGGCGGCCGCAGGCGGAGGGAGGAGGGCGGCGGCGGAGGAGGGAGGGGAGGCCGCAGGCAGAGGGAGGATGTGCGAGGAGGAGGGAGGAGGGACGGAAGGAGAGGGGAGTACCTTGGCGGCGGACGGATGAAGGCGGTGGCGGCGACGACGCACAACGACGGTTACGCGGGCGAGAGTGAGAGTGTGAGTGAGGGCCGGTCGTGTGCGTGGGGATAAGGTAGGGATAGTTGTAGCGCGTTTGCCAAAACGCGCTACAGCTAATCTGAATAGCAGTAGCGCTTTGCATATAAACCGCTACTGCTAAGTGTAACTATACAAAAAATACGTCCATGCAAAAATACATTGGCCATCAATGATCTTTTTGTGTACAATCTGAATTGTCAATATGAGTCCTCTCCGGTTCCTACCGGAGAACCAGAGAGGACTCATATTGCGGCCACAAATTTTACACATAGAGTTCAGTGAAGACCACTGGTTGTGGTAGTTTCAGAAATAACATATTTAAGGTGGTAAACACCCTGTTCACGGAGCGAGGTGGGACTAAACTTGTGTGTTGATCTTAGCAGTAGCGGGTTTTCCTAGAAGCGCACTGCTGCTAACTTCTATAGCAGTAGCGCTGTTCAGTATAGTGTGCTACTACTATAACTAGCGGGGGGGAGGTCATGGAAATTCTATCAGTAGCGCGGTTTGCGGTGAACGCGCTACTGCTATTTTCCTGTCAGCGGCGCATTTTGATAACACGCGTTGCTGCTAAATAGCAGTAGCGTGGTATTTTGAGGAGCGCTGCTGGTAAGATTCTGTGTATAGGCTTTTCCCTAGTAGTGTCCTTTTCAAATTCCTATTCATGAAGCACATGACTAAGATATAGTAGCATAATAGCATTACAACCATACATTTTCTTGTGGTTTGACTTAATCTCACCATGTTTCTTTGCATCATGTGATCTTCCAATTGTTGTGAATCAAACACCCAGATTGGCAAAAATCATGTGTTTTTAAATTCTCTGTTTTGCACATGCATTCCTATCCTATTCCTATCTATTTCCTATCCCTGCATTGTTGGAATCCTCCAATTCAAACGAGCCCTTACATAATTACTTCTCTTACAGATAGTTGTCAAAGAAAACCTTGCATGGTTTGTCCCACTCCTGCTGCGCCGTCGTCCACCCCAGCTCAGCTGCTCCAACGACATAAGGGTCCAGCATAGTAGGGATCCGGCCTCCAGACTGTCTTTCGCCGCCTCAGATCTTCTTCCCCGCTGCTGGGAGCCATGAAATCTGCATTACCATCATCAACCGAGCAGATGACCTCGAGGACTACACGGGTCCTCAAGAGAGGTCGCACTCTTTCGTGTCTGCTTATGTTATGCATCGCTTAATATTACATGCTACTTTATCGTCCTGTTCACCAATTAGACTCTGAGTCAGCTCCAAACTAATGTTCAAACTTGAGTTTTTAAATGGTTGTGGGGTACATATCGGGGCCGCATTCAATAGTATCTATCTACTACCTGGTTAATCTCCGGTGTCTACTATGAGTTTCATGTTGGGTGGGAAACAAATAGTAAAGAAGTTATTATCTATATTTTTTAACTGAAGCCATTATCTGCTGCAATTATTGGTTTTGGGTTTATCCACAGGTTGCTACCATCACTCTGGATTTCTGCATGCACTCCTTACATAATCTCACTATGTTTTATTCCTATGCATGGCAGTTATTGTAAACAATGGAACTGAACATGTAGAGCAAAAGAGACGAGCCTTGTGTGGCAATAAAATTGCATGCAGACGTTGCTCCATGGTAGGCGCAAAGGCATCCCCCCCTCCACGCATTTCGGATTGTAATCGAGAGGAAGATATCTGTTCTGAGGGGGATTTAGAAGGAGAAACAACTCCTGTTTACCCCCTGAGGTCTTCGCTCTAACTTGCATGCTGATGTTAGTTATATCATGCATATGGTGTCTTGCATTGCTTACTTTATACATCAAATATGCCATCTGCTTAGTTTAGACATCCTTTGTGTGAATGCCATATGTTTAGTTTATTCATCATTTATGTGAATTATGCAACGCCATCTTGTTTAGCCAGGCATCCTATATGTGAATTTTGCAATGCCATCCTGCTTATCCAGTCATCATATATGTAAATTATATCAGGCCATCCTTTTTTCGTTACATATTACATTTTCAACAATGTTAGTACATTCAACTGCTCTTCGTGTGCATCAGCCATTTGACACGTTGATGGCAAATTCTGGAGTGAAAACAAGGTCTTCAGAGCAGACTGTGCTATCTGACGAAGCGCATATCTCGCTGGTTACGGATAGCTCCTCAGAGGAGGATTTAGAGACAGATGACCAGTCCTATACCCCCCCCTCGAGGTGTATGCTCTAACTTGGCAGGGTTATGTTGCTCATATCGTGCGTATGGTGTCTCGGATTGCTATGTCATTTGATTAGTTTAGACATGCTTTGTGTGAATGCCACCTGTTCAGTGTCTAATTACAATATATGTGAATTATGCATTGCCATCTTGTTGCAAGACATTATATATGTGAATTATACAATGCTATCTTGTTGCAAAGGCATTATATATGTGAATTATGCAATGCCATGCTGTTTAGCCAATCATCATGTATGTGAATTATATCATGCTATCATTTTTTTGTATTACATGTTCCATTTGTCGACAACCTTTGTATATTCAACTACTCTTCCTTTGCATCAGCCATTTGAAGCGGTGATGGAAGTATCTGGAGTGAAAACAAGGTATTCAGAGCAGACAATGCTACCTGCTGAAGCAGACATCTTGCTGGTTACAAAGAGCTCCTCAGAGGAGGATTCAGAGACTGATGACCAGTCCTATTTCCCCCCTGAGGTCTATGCTCAAACTTGGCAGGGTTATATTACCCATGTCATGCATGTTGTCTTGCATTGCTTAGTTTTTACATCATATATGGATTGCCATCTGCTTACTTGCTTACTATATAAATCATATATTTTAATTATATCATGCCATCATGTTTACATAGTACATACACATCATCTATCTAAATTATGGCATGGCAACCCATTTAATAAAGATATCATATAGTTATATCATCTCATCCTGTTTAGTGTTTACAGTCATCATATTTTGAATTATGGCATTCTATCCGTGAATGTATGTGAATTATGGCATGCCACCCTATTTAAGAAACACATTATATAGTTATATCATGTCATCCTGTTTACATAGTCTCATATTTTGAACTATGTCTTTCCATCTTTTTTAGTTATCCATCATAATGTGAAATTGTGTCATGCTATCCTGTTTAATTAACCATCATATATGTGAAATTGTGTCATGCTATCATGTTTGGTTAGACAACATAAATATGAATTATTTCATGCCCTCTTTTATTCCCCACTATCCATTGCACCTGTCTATCATACAATGTCTATACTTTCAATTACTTTTCTTGTTTATCAGCCATTTGAATTGGAGAGGGTGATGGCAGTATCTAAGGGAGTAACAACACGGTCTTCAGAAAAGATAGCGTTACCAGTTGATGCAGATAGAACCATGGTTGTACTTGCCCTAGGACCAGATCCACCACACATAACCCAGACTCTCACAGATTGTACCCCTACCCAGTTGGACAGAGAACCAGCTACACCCCTTCTAACCCCAACCCCGACAGATAGTAACCCAGTTCTAGTTGACACAGCACTATCTCCACCACAGAGAACGCAAACATGAGCAGTTAGTAAGGGAACTGCAGTGCCCAAAGCACGAGGACCACCACTGCGAATCCCAACTCAACGCTTAAAGGAGAAGAAGACTTGTTCTCAGGTCAGGTTCTGTAGCTATGGTTCATACTCCTTTGCCCTCGCATTATTGTATTTACTCATACCAACTATTTTCAAATTTGAAGGATGGAATTGAAACTCCAATGGCGCAACATGTATGTTTTAAACCTGTTTCTTTAACTGGTTTGCTGTTGTAACCTGCTCTATGTCGATTTCTGTTTCAATTGAATAAACAATTATGTTCTCATGTCATGCACATTACAAGTGTTGTTCTTGCTCTATAGTTTCCCACACTTATATTCTATCTATTCTGCTTTGTCTTGAACAAATATTATTTGAACTGTGTCTCTATCTTGATTTGGCAAAAAAAACTAGAATGATATAGACCATAAAGTGACCATGGTACATAGATATATGTTTATTTCATGTTGTTATCCTGTGCACTTTACTACAGAACTCATTTACCAAAATGAGTTTCATATACAACATGGTAAACATGTAATGTTTCTGCTTGTTTCTCTTTTAGAATGCGAACAAAATATTGGAGAACAGTACCACGTTATCCAATTGTAAAGGAAGTAGTGCATATAAGGTTCAAGATAGTGAGACATCCCTGTTGGTCTCCAAGAAAGCTGATAAAAACTATCTTGACAATAGTGAGGGAACCCAAAAGTCTTGTCTTGATGTAGTGTTCGAGTTACTGGCCACTAATGCTGGCACAAGCTCTTCGAACTCGCTGCCTGAATCAGTTCGTCTTCTTGAGTCTCAACTGCAAGTTGAAAGACATCGATCAGATGTGCTGCGATAGGAAGCCGAAGGACTGAGGAAGTCCCTGTAGAATTCAGATGCATATTTCCTGGTGCAACAGCAAGCGCTGGAGGATTTAAGCGCCAAACAAGAGAAAGATAATAAGCTTGCTAAGCATCTAGCCAGCATTTTGGGTACCCAGGATATTGTTTCTTGAGATCTTCTAAAGTGGTTTCAGTTCTGGATTTGTTTTGCTGCGGCGTTTATTTGCGTTGGTCGCCAACTTTGACAACCAGTGTATATGATATGCTGCTTTGTTCCCTATATTTGCACTGGTGGCGAACTTTGATGCCCAGTGGATGTAATATGTGTAATAGCCGTGATAGCCCAGCATTAGTTGCTTGCTTATATATTTCCTTGTTCTCTTGTTTATTTGTTTGCATGTAGTCATTGCAGTTCTTTTTCCGCGGTTTGCTAGTGGCTGCAATAACCTATTTTTTAATACTAGGCCACAATAACCATGGGCTAATATTTACTGTAGTGACACTGGGCCTCCAACGGGCCGTAGAAACAGTGGGCCTTCTACGGGCCGTAGAAACAATGGACCTTCTACGGGCCGTAGAAACAATGGGCCTTCTGCGGCCCGTATCATCAATGGGCCTTATCCGGGCCGTATGATCGATTGGCCAAACATGGGCCAAACCGACCGCATTATGGCCATAAACGGGCTACAGTTGGAATCGTCCGTTCATGGGCCGACCATAACGGGCCATCGTTAATAGTCCGAATTTGATGACACTATGAAAATGGCCCGAGGTATTAACGGACCACAAACGGGTCGACTGTAACCACGGGCTGAATTTGGCCCACAAGCAAAAAATGACAGTAACAGGCCATAAGTAAACGAATGCTGGAAAGGAGCCCAAGAATAAATGGGCTCTGAGAAGGCCGAAAGATAAATGGGCTGGAAACGGCCCAACGGAATAACGGGCCGTTAATGGGTATAAGGTGATACACTGTTCATTACGGGCCAGTTTCACAACGAGCCGTTAATGGGTGTAAAGTGATACACTATTCATTACGGGCCAGTTTCACCACGGGCCATTAATAGGCCAAGAGTTACAAAGGGCCTCATATAGGCCGAAAGACGTCATGGGCCATACATTGGCCAGAAGTGAAAACGGGCTGGAATCATATTGGATGGCCCAGTTGACGCTATTGGGCCTAATTCGGATAGGGCGTAACGGGCCTTGGGTTAGCGGGCTATAAATGGGCTATATGCGAACATGCCGTTAACATGCTTTCAATGGGCTGGCCCGCCACCTTTTGACCAAGTCAAACGGGCCAGCCTTTTCACAGGAATGGGCCTCTGTTGGGCCGTGCCACGTGTCAAAGTATCATAGGCGCCTTGTGTCCAATGAGTGGATGACATTTGTCCCAACGATGAGCCGACACGTGTTTCCGCCAGCCAATGATGATTTTACACGTGGAAATCCCCATTAGTCGGGGTTGTTAACGGGTTATCGGGTCCAAAACCCGACACGATAGCTTAACGGCGTTCCATTATGGTGGATGTCATTTGTCGGTCACCCTTGACGAAAGCACTTCTGTGACGCGCGATTTATCGTCATGGAAGTGGACACTTCCGTGATGATAATTTTGGTAATGTCATGGAACACTTCTATGACATCACAGATATGACTATCTTGATTCTGTCATAAAATCGTCATGGATGTACATGCATGACAAAAAACGCGACCTACTATGACAAACACGTATCACCACGGAAGTGTATTTTTTTTGTAGTGATGACAACCACGAAAAATGTTGAAAACCATACCTCTTTCAGGATGGCTCGGCCGCGTTTCCATCTGCCTTTCTCTTTGAAGGCCTGCCCGGCATAGGCACCGCTTTCTAACGAGTCGCCTCGGGTTTGCCATGGCGCGCCGATCTTCTGCCCTTTAGAGCATGAAATTGTGCGATGGTTAAGGTGGAAATAATAAATCCTCTTGAAGGATACATCTCTTGATTACTTACATGTGACGCGGGGGGGGGGGGAGGCTGGGATAGTCGGCGATGATGGCCACTTTTGTGCCGTCACAGCTGGCCTGGTAAAATACCCCTTCCCTGAGCTCCATGAACATATCCAGATCCTCTTTGAATCCTGGGGTCAAGGGCCCGGTTGTTGTCCTCTAGCTGTGGTGCCGGGCTGTGGATCTCCCTGGTGATTTTCCGCCATTCCTGTTATAAATGGACGGATCCGATATTTATAAAAAAGGACTCAGGGAATAAATAGAGTAGAGTAGTGGGATGGAAACTCACCCAGCTGGGAGGGTTGTACATAGAAAATCCATCTCTGGGCTTAATGCGGATGAACTTCTCTTGTTCCCCTTTGTATAGTCCGGACAAAATTTTCGCGAAAGTAGTAGGCGTGTCTGGACCCTTTCGACCGCAGCGGGTGGCGTCGTCTTCTCCATTGAAGTGCCACATGGGACGCCCTCGGTATTGGAGTGGCTGAACCCCTCACATTATGGATATCGCCATAACTTCGATTATGGATAGTCCAGATTGAGCAAGTCCTTATCTTGCCCATCAACTGACAGACCTCCATGCTATCTTCCTCCCTGAGATTCCGGGGACGCCAGCTGAGGCGTTTCTTCAATAGAGCACTTGAAAATTCAGGAAGACCCATTCGGATTGGGTCAGGAAGGGAGACATCCTCTACATAAAACCACTCAGAAGGCCATTCTTCGGATGCCTTCTTCGGCATACCGGATAGGTATCCGGTCCCGGCGATGCGCCATATCTCGGCTCCGCCCACTTGGAATATTGATCCCTCTTGATTACGAGGGACGAGGCAAAATGGCTTCTTCCATAACTCAAAATGGGCTTCACAACCCAAAAATAACTCACAAAGAGCGACATAACCTGCAATGTGCAGGATGGAGGCACGTGTGAAGTTGTGCAGTTGGGGGCCATAGTACTCTAGAGGCCCTCGGGGAACGGATGGATCAGAAATCTGACACCTCTCAGAAAATAGGGGACAAAGCATACTCATTCCCCCTTGGATGGGTTGGGATACTACTCCACCCGCTCCCCACCATCAAAGGAAGCCAATCCGGCTCGAATGGGGACTAAATATCCAGGGGGAAGAAACCCCTGGGTCTGCAACTTCACCAGTTGACTGTGGGATACGGAACACTTCTCCCAATCATCCTTTTTGGGGCCTTGAGGGCGGGAAGGAGAGCTACGAGCGCTGGCCATCTTAGGATTGTTTTTGCGGGCATGCTATGTGAATTCCTCGCCTGCGAGAGATGGTGTGGATTAGATCTGAAGATCCCCGTCTCTTTAAATAAGCAATTTATTGACATGGTTAGGTGGTAAATGTAAAATACCCCGACCTCTTGCATTCGCTTGACACGTGGAAGCTAGCATCATGAAGGTGCAGAAGCCGATGAGCGTGACATTAAGTGGAAAGCTGGATACTGCTCTTTACAATAGGTACTTTGAAGAGTTCGGAGAAGGAACCCGCCTTGCAATGTCGAACACAATCTGCGCGCCGGACTCATCATCATTGAAGCCTGGTTCGGGGGCTACTGAGGGAGTCCTGGATTAAGGTGTCCTCGAATAGCCGGACTATATACATGGGCCGAACTGTTGTGCTATGAAGATACGAGATAGAAGACTTTGTCCCGTGTCCGGATGGGACTCTCCTTGGCGTGAAAGGCAAGCTTGGCGATTCGGATATGTAGATTCCTTTCTCTGTAACCGACCTTGTGTAAGCCTAGCCCCCTCCGGTGTCTATATAAACCGGAGGGTATAGTCCGTAGGACAACAACAATCATAATCATAGGCTAGCTTCTAGGATTTAGCCATTATGATCTCATCGTAGATCAACTCTTGTAATACTCATATTCATCAAGATCAATCAAGCAGGAAGTAGGGTATTACCTCCATAGAGAGGGCCCGAACCTGGGTAAACATCGTGTCCCGCGCCTCCTGTTACCATTAGCCTTAGATGCACAGTTCGTGACCCCCTACCCGAGATCCGCCGGTTTTTACACCGACACCATATGATTTAGCTCAAAAATATGAACTCGGTGGAACTTGTACCATTTTCTAAATTACTTTCAAACCATTCAAAATTAGAAAAAACTTTCAACATGAAAAAGTAGAGCATTTTCATAATCTTTCCAACGCCATATCATTTGCGTCAATTGGAATAGCCATTTAGAAATGTCATTGAAAATACGAACTTGACTGTTCGGTTTATGATATTTTATGATTTTCCAAATTACTCTTTAACCATAGGGAATTAGAGAAAAATTTCAACATGTGGAAGAAGCAGTTTTGCAGCAGCTTTCCAGCGCCATATTATTTGCCTCATTCTGATAAATGGTTTAGAAAACTGATCGAAAATACGATTCACATTTTTTATGAAGGAAAATAGTTTTCAAAACTGCTCCTAAACCGCTTACATTTTGCAAAAAAATTAACTTGGGTCATGATACTCGTGTCCATAGCTTTCCAACGGTATATCGCAAGCCCCATTTGGGCAATGTTTGCGGAAGTTCAACCTAGCACCAGGGGAAGTTCAGGTCGAACAACTCAGGCAGTAAAATTGCAACAGACGCAAGTTCATCACGACCCGAGAGCAAAATCCACCAACGAGCAAGATTCTTATTTAAAATGGGCATTTAGTTTCTAAAACCCATTTTTAGATTACACTTACATCACATAGAACATGACTAACTAGAATAATTCGCGCGGGAGACACGGTTGTGAAGATAGCCCGAAGGTCGGGTTTCAGGCGTGTAACTTAGCAAGTTCAGGTTGTGATCAGAATAGTGTTTATATATAGGGTAACGCTATTCTAAGCATGAGTGTAGAATAGCTTATTATACACCCCTAATAACGCTATATACAAAATCTAGTAAACAATGTACAAAATATAGTAATTTTGAAAATATATTTTTTTACTATCCAAGTTTGTAATTTACTACATTTTCAAAAATATTACTATATTTTATATATAGCGTTACTACATTTTTTATATATCATTAATTGGGTGTAGAATAAACTATTCTACACTCACGCTTAGTTTAGCATTACTATATATATAGTCAAACTACCTGGTTGTAGCAGTGCTGGAAATCATTAATCATACCTGATCGTGATGACATTTTTTTCGTTAGCTTTTAATCTTTTAATTATGAACAAAAGAAATGTATCCTGATGATAGGATCCCGGAGTGCGATGAGTGTAACAATGATGGGGGTATCTGCGACGATCCTCACCTGGAAAATGATCGGTGCTTTTCCCTCACGCTTAAGGATGGCTTCGAATATTTTACGGTATGTAACTTCAGCAACACATATTTCTCCTAATTAAGCATGGCTTAATATTTTTGCTTTGACGTGTATTTTTGGTTTTTTAATTCGACTAGTGCATACCCTGTTATGAAAGATGCTATGTCCTATACAAGCTCTCTTTCGATGACTCGCAAGAGGTGGATACGAAGAAATCTTACCTCGAGAAAATCATGGTTTTATTTTTTGGGTCAAGTTCTTAAGTGAAGTACGCCACGCACATTTTGGTTGTGCAAATTGGACAGGATTATGCAAGGCTTGCGGATTTGAGGAGGATATGAGAATAACCTTCGAGATTGGCATTCCTGAATATGATCTAGTGACCGCTCCTCAAGATGATAAAGACATTTGGGTGGATGTGGACTGATACGTCTCCAACGTATCTATAATTTTTTATTGTTCCGTGCTATTATATTATCATTCTTGGATGTTTTATAATCATTTTATAGTCATTTTACATCATTTTTTGGTACTAACATATTGACATAGTGCCAAGTGCTAGTTGCTGTTTTTTGCATGTTTTTTTACATCGCATGAAATCAATACCAAATGGAGTCCAAATGCAGCGAAACTTTTTATGGATTTTTTGAACCAAAAGACAACCAATGGGTCGAAGAAGCACCTGGGGGTACTCCGAGGGGAGCACAACCCACCCGGGCGCGCCCCGGTGGGTTGTGCCCACCCCGGGTGCCCACTAGACCGCCTCTTTACTCTGTAAATACCCCAATATTCCAGAAACCATAGGGGAGTTGACGAAAATCAATTCCTACCGCCGCAGAGTCCAGAACCACCAGATCCAATCTAGAAACCATCACGGAGGGTTTCACCACTTCCATTGGGCCTCTCCGATGATGCACGAGTAGTTCTTTGTAGACCTTCGGGTCCGTAGTTAGTAGCTGGATGGCTTCATCTCTCTCTTGTTTGATTCTCAATACAATGGTCTCTTGGATATCCATATGATGTAACTCTTTTTGCGGTGTGTTTGTTGGGATCGGATGAACTTTGAGTTTATGAAAGCTATTTGAGTCTTCTTTGATCTCTTATATGCATGATTTCTTATAGCCTCGTATTTATTCTCCAATATTTGGGTTTTGTTTGGCCAACTTGATCTATTTATCTTGCAATGGGAAGAGGTGCTTTGTAGTGGGTTTGATCTTACGGTTCTTGATCCCAGTGAAAAAAGGAGAACCGACACGTATGTATCGTTGCTACTAAGGATAAACGATGGGGTCTATTTCTACATAAATAGATCTTGTCAACATGATGTCATCGTTCTTATTGCATTACTATGTTTCTGCATGAACTTAATACACCAGATGCATGATGGATAGCGGTTGATGTGTGGAGTAATAGTAGTAGATGCAGGTAGGAGTCGGTCTACTAATCTTGGACGTGATGCCTATATAATGATCATTGCTTGGATATTGTCATGATTATTTGAAGTTCTATCAATTTCCCAATAGTAATTTGTTTACCCACCGTTTGCTATTTTTCTCGAGAGAAGCCACTAATGAAACCTACGGCCCCCGGGTCTCTTTCTCATATTGTTTGCCTTTGCGATCTATTTTATTTACCTTTTATTTAAGATCTATTAAACCAAGAATGAAAAAAATACCTTGATGCAATTTATTCTTATTTATTTGATTTGGTGTTCGATCTATCAATCTACTACAATTAATTCACGTCCTTTTGCCAATTTCTGGCGACGTTACCCTAAAGGGATTGACAACCCTTTTAATACATCGGGTAGCGAGTATTTGTTATTTGTGTGCAGGTGTTGTTTACGTATTGTTGCTTGGTTCTCCTACTGGTTCGATAACTTTGGTCTCATCACTGAGGGAAATACTTACCATCGCTGTGCTGCATCATCCCTTCCTCTTTGGGGAAATACCAACGTTGCTTCAAGCCGCATCAAAAGGAATTTCTGGCGCCGTTTCCAGGGAAGATCTTCAACATAAACCAGGTTCCAAATCAAAAATCTCATCTCCTCGCAGTTTACATTATTTTCCATTTACCTCTCGTTTTCCTCTCCCCCACTTCACAAAATTTTGTTGTTTTATTCGCCCCTCTTTTTTGTTCGTCGTTTTCTTGCCGGATTTGTTTTTGAGTGCAATCTTGTTGCATAGTCATCATGACTCAAGAGAACACCAAATTGTGTGATTCCTCAAAAACCAGCAACAATGATTTTATTGGCACTCTGATTGCTCCTCCCGCCACTAGCGCGGAGTCTTCTGATATTAATACCGCTTTGCTGAATCTTGGCATGAAAAATCAATTTTTCGACACTCCTAATGAGGATGTCGCGTCCCATCTTAATACCTTCATGGAATTATGCAATATGCAAAAGAAAAAATATGTGGACAATGATGTTGTGAAGATGAAATTATTTCATTTTTCTTTGTGTGATTCTGCAAAAATTTGGTTCTCTTCTTTCCCTCGCAATAGTATTGATTCTTGGAATAAGTGCAAAGATGATTTTATCACTAAGTATTTTCCGCCCGCAAAAATTATTTCCCTTAGAACCCAGATCATGAATTTCAAGCAACTTGAACATGAGCATGTTGCACAATCTTGGGAAAGGATGAAAATGATGCTAAGGAATTGCCCAACTCATGGGTTAAATCTTTGGATGATCATACAAAATTTTATGCGGAATTAAATTTTGTTTCTCATAATATTTTTGATTCCCCGCGGGTGGTACTTCTATGGAAATTGCTTTGGGTGAATCCACCAAATTTCTTGATAATATCATGGCAAATTATTCACAATGGCATACCGAAAGAGCTCCTACTAGTAAAAAAGTTTATTCGGTTGAAGAAATTTCTTCTTTGAGTGAAAAAGTTGATGTCATTATGAAATTTGTTGCTAGTAAAAGTGATCCTATTGATTTTAGTGATATGCCTTTGTCCACTTTTATTGAGCAAAAGTGATGCAGTAGATGTGAATTTTATCTCCCGAAATAATTTCAACAACAATGCTTATAGAGGTAATTTTATTCCTAGGCCTTTTCCTAGTAATTCCTCTAATAATTATGATAATTCCTATGGAAATCCTTCTCATAATAATAATAGGAACACCTCTGATCTTGAGAATAATATTAAATAATTTATCAACACACAACAAGTTTTCAACACTACCATAGAAGAAAAGTTGAATAGATTGATGATTTGTCTAGAAATATTGATAGAATTGCTCATGATGTAGAAAATCTCAAGATAAAAATTTTTGTGCCTAAAGTTGAGGAATGAATTAAAGATCTTTATGTTTCTATGGATGAAAGTAAGAAAAGAACCGCTATGCTTAGAGGTAAAACAGAATTTTTAGAAAACGTGTTTTCTAGTGATTGCTTTCATAAAAATGATGATGAACTTAAAATGATTGGTGTTTCTTCTATTGATTCCTTTTTTATTAAAGTTAAGATTGATGAAAAAGGGACTGGAGAAGAGTCAACTTTAGTTAAAAGGCGTCCCGATAATTTGGAGGGTGAAAATCTTGTTGAAACAGGTGATGAAAGTGGGTTTGAAGAGGTCAAAACTTTACCTAGTGATATGCCCACTCTTTTGGATTACAAAGACTTTAATTGTGATAGTTTCTCTTTGATTGATTGTATTTATTTGTTGCAATCCATGATAAATTCACCCCATGATTATGAACAAAATAAAGCTTTTACTAAACGTATTGTTGATGCTATGATGAAAGCTTTAGAAGAAAAGTTGGAGTTGGAAGTTTCAATTCCTAGAAAATTACATGATGAATGGGAACCTACTATCAAAGTCAAGACTAAAAATTATGAGTGTTTTGCTTTGTGTGACTTGGGTGCTAGTTTTTCTACAATTCTGAAATCTTCATGTGATGTGCTTGGTCTTACCGATATTGAATCATGTTCTTTGAATTTGCACTCGGCGGATTGTACTATTAAAAAGCCTATGGGAAGAATTAATGATGTTCTTATTATTCCAAATAGGAATTATGTGCCCATAGATTTTAGGGACAATTGCATTTTTACCCCTAGTTGGTTCCTACCCACGGGTTTTACCCTTACTTTTCGAGCTTGCTCGGTTTTGCCCTTACTTTTTCCATCGAGATCCCTCGAATGCCCTTTGACTGTTTGACCAAAACTTTGAAAATTCATAACTATTTCATATGAACTCAGAAAAACACAAATAAGATATCAAAATCTTCAGATAAACATTACCTTTATGTGCATATCATTTGCATTCAGGACAAAAGCATTGTTTAAACTACCCGAGGTAATTAATGTCATTAACATTATTAAAAAAAATTAAAAAAATTTCTTCATGAATAAAAATTACATGCAAATGTAGGTGATGTTTTCTGAACATCCTGATAACTTATTTGCATTTTTCTGAGTTCATATCAACTTGTTATGAATGTTCTAATGACTTTGACCATTATTTGGAAACTTCATAACAAGTTGATACGAACTCAGGAAAATGCAAATAAGGTATCACGATGTCCAAAAAACATCTCCTACATTTTTGTATAATTTTTATTCATGAAAAAAAAATTGTTTATACCTATTTATTTTTAATGATGTTAATAACATTAATTACCCCAGGTAGTTTAAACGATGCTTCTGTCCTGAATGCAAATGATATTCCCATATAGTTAATGTTTATCTGAACATTTTGATATCTTATTTGCATTTTTATGAGTGCATACGAATCAGTTATGAATTTTTAAAGTTTTGGTCAAACAGTCAAAGGGCATTCGAGGGATCACGACAGAAAAAGTAAGGGCAAAACTGTCTTGATATTGATTGCAATCTGTCTTGTCCAATTATTCTTGGTAGACCATTTTTACGCACTATCGGTGACGTGATTGATATGAAAGAAGGCAATATTAAGTTCCAATTTCCGTTGAGGAAAGGTATGGAACACTTCCCTAGAACAAGAATCAGACCACCATATGAATCAATCATGAGGTCATCTTATGGATCTCTAAACAAAGATGACAAAACTTAGATCCTTGCTTTATGCCTAGCTAAGGGCGTAAAACGATAGCGCTTGTTAGGAGGCAACCCAATGAACAAAATTTATTTTTTTTTCTTTTTACTTTCTTTTCTTGAGTGTTAGCACAGTTTATACTACTGTTATGATTGTGCTTTTTTGTGTTTTAATTAGTGTTTGTGCCAAGTAAAGCCTTCAGGATCTTCTTGGGTGATAGTTGTTTGATCTTGCTGGAAAAACAGAAACTTTTACGCTCATGAAAAATATTCTCATTATTAACCAGGGCGTGGTAAAATAACAATTCTTGTTGCAAGAGATCTATATACATGTTTCTCAGGTTTTTGTAATTTATCAAGATTTTTGGAGTTTCAGAAGTATTCGAATTATCCAGATTGTTACAGACTGTTCTGTTTTTGACAGATTCTGTTTTCTTTGCGTTGTGTGCTTGTTTTAATGATTCTATGGTTTTCTTTGTTGAGTTTTTGCCATAGAAAAGTTGCAATATAATAGATATAATGCAAGAATAAAATAAGAATTGGTTTACGACATTAGTTATAGTAGTGATTTGCTTTCTTATACTAACAGATCTCACGAAGGTTTTGTTGAGTTTTGTGTGATTGAAGTTTTCAAGTTTTGGGTTATCTTACAATGGATGAAGGAATAAGGAGTAAGAAGAGCCTAAGCTTTGGGATGCCCCGGCATCCCAAGCTATTATCCAAAGAGAGCAAGCAACTAAGCTTGGGGATGCCCCGAGTGGCATCCCCTCTTTCTTCTAATGACCATCGGTAATTTTACTTGAGGCTATATTTTTATTCATCACATACTATGTGTTTTGCTTGGAGCGTTCTGTATTATATGAGTATTTTCTTGTTTTACTTTGTGTTTTTATTCTTAATTCCTTGCTGGACACACCTATTTGAGATATCCAAAATTATGTCATAACTTGTTAGAATTGCTCTCTATGCTTCACTTAAATTTTTTATGAGCTATGGATTTGCTCTAGTGCTTCACTTATATATTTTTTTAGCATGGTGTACTTTAGTATTTTTGAAGAAATGCTCTCTTGATTCACTTAGATTTATTTGAGAGTTAGTAAAATTTTCAAGAAATTTTCTCTTGCTTAACTTAAATTAATTTGAGAGAAAGAAATATGATGCTCATGATCTTCACTTATTTTTGTTTGAGCTTATCAAAAGCAAAATGTGAAAATTAGTTCCAAAGTGATAGATATCCAAGAAGGATATAATAAAAACTTTCATGAAGATCATTGGACAAAATAAACTTGATTCTTAGTAACAGTTTTGAGATATGATGATGTGATATGTGAGTCATGTTGATGAGTAATTATGCTTTAGTAAGAATATTGGTGTTAAGGTTTGTGATTCACTATGCAAGCACAAAAGTCAATAGTTATACAATGAAATTATATCCTACTTCTGGTGCATCATTTGGTGTTAATTATGCTTAATGCTTGCTTATGAGATTATTTGTTTCTTGGTTGGTCGCCTCAATCTTTTGCTAGCCTTCATTTTGCACTAAGTATGATCACTACTTGTGCATCCCAAAACCTTTAAACCAGTATTGCCACATGAGTCCACTATACCGACCTATATGCGGTATTCTTTTGCCGTTCTAACAAATTTTGTATGTGCCATCTCTAATATTCCAAATAAATTTCTCTTTGTGGTGCTCGTAGCGCTCACGAAGCGGTGAGGGGTGGCTAATATTTTCCATTCTAGATGTGTTATTCTCACAATGAGTGTTTATTCACTTGTCATTGCATGATAGTAAGGCAAAGGTATTAGGGATGCCTAGTCCCAAAATGAAAAATGAATTTACTTTATGTTGTCGAATAATAAATTCCTTGGAAAGTGTTGGTATGGAAGGCACCCGTGGACACGGTTAGCCATGGAAAGTGAAAGTATGGTTGAAAAAGGAATAAAATTTATTTTCTATTTGGGAACCGCCTATGATATATCTAGCATGGAAAGTGTTGGCAACTCTAAGTCGTTTTCGTTGGTGGGAAAAGTATGCCTCTCAAAAAAAATTATCTCTCAATTTTTGCTTTGAGCTCTGGCACCTGTAAAAATCCCTACTTCCCTCCGCAAAGGGTCTATCTTTTACTTTATGCAATTTTTATTTCGAATTTGATTCTCCATCTTCTCTTATAAAGCACCAACTAGGGTCCACTATGATCGTACTTGAGCATTGGGTGTAGCTAATATGCGACTGTGTTTCATGAATGGATCAATGATTGAGCATGATGAGCTAGGGATAACTTATTTTAGCGTTGATATTTTGAAAGACTTGGTTGCTTGTTGGTATGCTTGACTATCTAAATTATCATTTAAAAACTATACTATTTATTTTAACAATATAAAAGTCCAAATGTCCATGCTATAAAAAAAGCATATGAGATGACATGTTAGGCAGCATTCCACATCAAAAATTCTATTTGTATCATTTACCTACTCAAGGACGAGCAGGAATTAAGCATGGGGATGCTAATACGTCTTCAACGTATCTATCATTTTTTATTGTTCCATGCTGTTATATTATCATTCTTGGATGTTTTATAATCATTTTATATTTATTTTATATCATTTTTTGGTACTAACCTATTGACATAGTGCCAAGTGCCTGTTGCTGTTATTTGCATGTTTTTTACATCGTAGGAAATCAATTCCAAACAGAGTCCAAACGCTGCGATACTTTTTGTGGATTTTTTTGGACCAAAAGACAACCAATGGGCCAAAGAATCACCTGGGGGTGCTCCGAGGGGAGCACAACCTACCAGGGCATGCCAGGAGGCCCAGGCGAGCCCCGGTGGGTTGTGCTCACCTCGGGTGCCCCCTGGACCATCTCTTTACCCTATAAATACCCCAATATTCAAAAAATCATAGGCAAGTCGACGGAAAACAATTCCAGCCGCCGCAGAGTCCAGATCCACCAGATCCAATCTAGACACCATCACAGATGGGTTCACCACTTCCATTGGTGCCTCTCCGATGATGCGTGAGTAGTTCTTTGTAGACCATTGGGTCCGTAGTTAGTAGATAGATGGCTCCCCCTCTCTCATTTGATTTTCAATACAATGTGCTCTTGGAGATCCATATGATGTAACTCTTTTTGGAGTGTGTTTGTTGGGATCGGATGAACTTTGAGTTTATGATCAGATCTATCTTTTTATCCATGAAAGTTATTTGAATCTTCTTTGATCTCTTATATGCATGATTCCTTATAGCCTCATATTTCTTCTCCGATATTTGGGTTTTGTTCGGCAACTTGATCTATTTATCTTGCAATGGGAAGAGATGCTTTGTACTCGGTTCGATCTTACGGTGCTTGATTCCAGTGACAGAAGGGGAACCGACATGTACGTATTGTTGCTACTAAGGATAAAACGATGGGTTCTATTTCTACATAAAATAGATCTTGTCTACATCATGTCATCGTTCTTATTGCATTACTCCGTTTCTCCATGAACTTAATACACTAGATGCATGCTGGCTAGCGGTCGATGTGTGGAGTAATACTAGTAGATGCAGGCAGGAGTCGGTCTACTAATCTTGGACGTGATGCCTATATAATGATCATTGCCTGGATATCGTCATGATTATTTGAAGTTCTATCAATTGCCTAACAGTAATTTGTTTACCCACCATTTGCTATTTTTCTCAAGAGAAGCCACTAGTGAAACCTACGGCCCCCGGGTCTCTTTCTCATATTATTTGCCTTTGTGATCTTTTTTTTACCTTTGATTTTCAGATCTAGTAAACAAAAAATACAAAAATAACTTGCTGCAATTTATTCTTATTTATTTTATTTTGCGTTCGATCTATCAATCTACTGTAATTTATTCACGTCTATTTGCCAATTTCTGGGGTCGTTACCCGAAAGGGATTGACAACCCCTTTAATATGTCGGGTTGCGAGTATTTATTATTTGTGTGCAGGTTCTGTTTACGTATTGTTGGTTGGTTCTCCTACTAGTTTGATAACCTTGGTCTCATAACTGAGGGAAATACCTACCGTCGATGTGCTGCATCATCCCTTCCTCTTTGGGGAAATACCGATGTAGCTTTAAGCTGCATCATGGACATGATTCCAATTCTACCTCTATGTGAGTTTGTTAAATAATATATATTGCTTATTTAAAAATAGTTGTTATTCTCCCCTACTAATCTTGTTTATTTATAAGTGATAGCTTATTTCCTTTCGTTCAAAGATACACATAATATAGTAGACAAGACCTACTACACTTATGGCTCAGAGCTAACTTGGGAGGAGAAGAATTCTCTTGTCTTCTTTGTTAATGATGTTCTGACTTTTAAGAGCATTTATGGATCTGGCCAAAATTTGGATATGTGCCAATAGTCCACGAGTTGAGTGATGCTAACATTAGTGCAAATATCATTGTAAGATTTTTTTACTATTGTGTCATTGCTCAATCTTTTTAATACGTTCTTCTTCGGTACACAACATTGCTAACTATGTCACTATTTTGTTCTTTAACAAAAGCTCATGAACGATGTTGTGCCTTCGATGATGTATGTCGCCAGTGAGATGACAATTGTTAGTGTATGACCATGGACGACCAGATTCCAATATGCATAATCGACTAAACGTCAAAAAAATGGATGCCTTAAATCAAAGGATGGACAAAAATGGTGAATGAGCGCCGATCATAAATTGGAGACCGGTGCATCCTAGTGCTCCATAAGGGGGATGGAGGGGTTTCTCTATTTTATTCTATTTTACCTAAGAGAGAGGAGTAGGTCCTAATAAGTTTCTTGATCGGTAGTAACTAACTTGTGGATGATTGTACCCTTGATCAAGTTTTGACTACTGTTGGGTAGCTAGCTAGGTAAGATGATAACAAATAGTTGGTGCATTTTTGGTAATGGTTGATATCAATTAGCTAGTGGTTAACGTATGCTGCAATGTATCGTAATTTCATATCGCCATCACTGTAATGTTGCAGCGTATTGCAACTAATGATCTTAACTTCATGCAAAACGCAACCATGGCAGCAAAATACTGCCATGGTTGCGAAATTTTTATTTGCATGACAAATAATTTGGTGGCAGGAAAGGTTGTGCGCCTGCCAGTGTAGATGCTCTACCAATGGCCGACCCATGCCCGCCACTTATGCAGTGATAGCAGTGGCGTGTGGTCAATGGCCAGCGTGCCTAGGAGCCTGGCCCGCCACTGCTAGCCTTTTTACGGCCACCACTACTAGGCATTCATGCGGTTGTGTAGGATCATAATTAAATCCAAAAATATAGTTATCACATAACATATTTCTCTTATGATCTACATGCACAAATTTTATAAGCTTCCAAGATAGTGGGATTAATATTAACTAAAATCATGACCTCTCCAAACCCATTTTTATCAAAACAATTATCAGATTGATTATTCTCCAAAATAGTGGAATCACTAACTAAAGTTAACACTCTTCCAAACCCGCTTTCAATAGTATTGCAAACATTATTATCAATAATATTTTCATCATGAAGCTTAAATAAATTTTCCATATCACAAGAAGCATCAGAATTATCTTCCCAATCATGATCATCATAATAAATAGTAGGCACAACAAAATCATACTGAATAGTGCCTACAAAAACAAAAGCAATATCTTTGTGAAGTGCATCATCTTCATCACTTGAATCATAAAGATTATCATGTTTCTTCCAATCATATTTTTGCTTTATAAATTCTTCATTAGTAGTGTGACTAAAAATACCATGCTCATCAAACTCATCATGCTTTGCATATCATTAGCACAATTGACGTTCATGGAATTCATATTAATATCATTGCAACCATGATTTTCTTTCAAAAAGATTTTATTAGTCACTTTATACAATTCTTTTAGCACTTCATGACAGTTTTCAGGTTCACAATTTTCAGGAAGAACTTCATAATGATAAAGAAGTGCACTCAACTCCATTTTTTCTTTCGGAGAGCTTATAGAGATAACATTTTTATCACGCCAACGGTTTATCATAACTACAGTTTCTGAAAAGTCCAGCTAGTGGAGAAGGATCATTATCAATAATTTTTTAGCAAGGGACGATGATATCGAATAGAAGGCACATGGCAACATAAGCAAAAATAGTATTATTTTTATTTTTCTTGAGAAGGAAAATAAAGAGGCAAAAGGCAAAGGAGATAAAAACAAGCAAATTGATAAATTTGTGCAAAGGCACCTAGTTTGTTTCGTGAAGCCTCCCTGGCAACGGCGCCAAAAATTCTTCTGCTACATTCTTTAGATTTCTTCGGCTTTCCTGAAAAGGAAGGGTGGAGTAGTATAGAGTATATAGTATTTCCCTCAATTAAGAACTAAGATTTTCGAACCAGAATGAGATGGAACACAAACGACATAAGCAATACCTGCACACACACACACACACACACACACACACACACAAAGAAAATGCTTGCACCCAACAAAGGCAAGCGGGTCAAACAGAAATACAAAGCTATAAAATTATACAACATATAAATCTTCAAGAGACTGAAATAATATCAATGAATAATCTAATCATAAAGTCACAATTCATCAGATACCAACAACATACTACAAAGATTACATCTGATCGATCTGAAAGGAGATCATTGTATTGAAGATCAGAGAGAGAAGTCATCTAGCTACTACTATGGACCCATAGGTCCTAGGGGAACTACTCACACATCATCATTGAGGCAGGAAGGTTGTTGACGATTGCCTCCCAATGGTTTCCTCGTAAAAGGCCTCTAGATGGGATCGAGTGCGGGGCCCATAGCTGTGCTGAATGTGCGGCCCGCACAGGGCCCATAATTTTTTGGGGCCCCATTTTTTTATGTAGGCTTAGTATTTCTAAAAAAAATCCTTGGTGAACTGCTCTTCGTCGTGCTCGCCAAATTGCCCACAAGGTTACCACCACTCGGGTAAAATCCTCATGTGATAACGCATAATGGATCGTGAACAACCAGTTTTTTGCATTCATAGACAGATTTTGTAGCATGGCCTCCACTGCTTCTTCGGAGCTTAGTGACCATATACTCCTCGCCATCACACAATCTATTAGTGCATGCTTCCAGCTATCCTCCGCTGAGCAAAAAGGACAGATCTTAGTGGTAGACATGTTCCGGTGGTGTAATAGATCCCCCGTGGGAATAGTCTCATGGCCTAATCTCCATAGAAAAACTTTAATATTTCTGGTATCTTCAGGTTCCAAAGAGAGGTCCATGCCCCACTAGTGCAGAACCGAGCTATAGCCCCGGTTCGTAAGGGGCTTTACTGTTGGTTCTGCAACCGGCACTAAAGGTTGGGGACTAAAGTCCCCCCCCTTTAGTACCTGTTCTGCACGAACCGCCACTAAAGTGCCACCACGTGGCACGAGCCGGGGCCGGGTGGCGGGAGACCTTTAGTACCGGTTGGTAACACCAACCGGTACTAAATATTTGGGCTGTTTTGGTTTTATTTATCTTTTTCCTTTAGTTTTGTTTTTTCAATTTAATTTAGAGATTGTTTTACATTATAATGAGTTGTTAAATCATTAGGTGTAAGTACCGCAGATTAGTTTCAACTGGGATGCATGCATGGATCCTAGCTAAGTGATCAAATTATATATGCCATATCCATATTACTTGATCACTTATATTAGTTGAGCAAGTAATATGGATATGTCATATATACTTGATCACTTAGCTAGTTAGGATCCATCCAGTTGAAACTAATCCGCGGTTTCTTTCATAAATGATATAATAACTCATCATAGTCGTCATTAGCACTATTTAATCATCATAGTCATTACCGCTATCTAATCACCACCAATATATATACTGGCTTAAAGAAGAAACATTCACTTGTATCAGAAGGAAAGATATCATCGAGTTCAACATGGTCATGATTATAAGCGTTCATATAAAAGACCACAAAAGCAAATCACTCTTTGAGATTAAGTTCAGGACGAAGAACACGAAGAGCATGCTATTCACTCATGCTGCTCTCTCTCTCTCTCTCAGGTAAAATAGCATAGAACATGTATAGCTCTCCTGATTCATCATATTGGAGCATGCTAATGAACCTGTCTCCTTATCGTGGGTTGCGCTTCTGATTGTTGCCCCCTGGTACTTCTCTGCGATCGTGGACAATTCTTCTCCAGTCTTTCGCTATTAAGCATTCTTCGCTAATCTTGAATGCACTAAAGTGCATTATAGGAGGTCTTAGTCGTAAGCTAACCATTCTCATGCGACCTTTAGTCTCGATCCACTGAGGCAGAACATTCATCGGGAGTCCCTATTGAAGAACATCATATAGTAACATACTTAGCAATGGAGTTTAGCTTAAAAAATAATGTATGCAAAAGATGCACCGAGGAAAAATAGTAAAAATCTTACCATCTTTCGTAAATAGATGTGACCGTAGTTCAATACGATCACTATTGGTCGCACGTTTTGAGTACTAAGATATTTAAGTCCAGAAAAATAATTTGTCTTGATAGTATGAAGATCCTCAAGCCATGAAACATAATGACTTATCTCCTCGCAGTTTAGTTCAGCCCCGGGACAGTGGAAGGTCCAGTCTACCAAGCGCTGGACAGGTTTGCTTGAATGGAAATAAGTTGTCAATAGAAATTAGTTGTCAACTTTTTTGAAAAAATAATATCAAAGACATAAATATGGTTGAGAAACTCACATAATGGTAGAACTGAAATCGTCTGCACCTCGACCTAAATGTCTCTATTACCTTCAATATCATCTTCGGGACGAATATCAAAGGTGATAAACATATCAGGCTCAAATGCATAAGCCTTGCATAGTGCTTGCCAAGTTTTGCATTCAAAATGGGTGTAGGTTTCTTGATTGTATAATTTGACGTTGAAGGTATAACCATGCTCGGTCTTCAAGTAAACTCTCTTTACCTCCATAGTTTTGTAAGGACTGAAACCTATCTTATCCAAGACAAAAATTCTTGCATGGTAGGGGATATGCTAGTAGAATAGTGAAATTTTAAAATAATAAGTTGAAGCAAATGGAGCATATATAAGTCATGCTTAATTATGAAAAAAGACTTGTCGTTGTGACTTACTATATGCACTTCGAAGCACTTACTAAAAATATACCTAAATAAAGTATAGCTCCTAATTCAACTAACTAGTTCAACTAATTCAACCAATTCAACTAAACTAGTTCTATTAATTCAACTAGCTAGTTCAACTAATTAAGCACTTACTAAAAATATACCTAAATAAAGTATAGCTCCTAATTCAACTAACTAGTTATCCTAATTCAACTAATTCAACTAAACTAGTTCTATTAATTCAACTAGCTAGTTCAACTAAACTAAGCACACTTACTAAAAATAAACCTAAATAAATTATAGCTCCTAATTCAACTAATTCAATTAACTAGTTTAACTAATTCAACTAATTCAACTAAACTAGTTCTATTAATTTTCTTACTAAAAAGTATACCTAAATTTTAATTAGATGATCAAATCTCATACACCTAAATTTAATATATATTAATTCAATCTGACATTAATATAAATTTATCTATAACTAAAAGTATAAAAAACTAACTCATCTAACATTATCTAATTCTTATATAATCTAACATTTATATAATCTAACATTTTGACATTAAACATTTGTGTGTGTCTGTGCGCGCGTTTGTCTGTGTGTGCGTGTGTGCATATATGTGTGCACAGGAGGCCGCCGGCGCTAGCGGCAGGGGCTGGCCGGGGCACGCAATCGATCTTACAATGAGGGGGGCGACGACGACGGCGACGACGGCGACGGTGGCGGCGACGGGGCCGGGGAGGCGGCGACGAGGGCGGCGACGACG
>NC_057807.1:699806694-699808016 GCF_018294505.1 Triticum aestivum
GTCGGCGCACGAACGGGGACGGCGACCACGGCGACGGGGGCGGCGACGGGTGCGAAGAGGGGACGGGCGCGACGAAGATGAAGATGATAACTGAAAATTTTCGTAAGTGGTGGTTATATAGGGGATGCCTTTAGTACCAAGTGGGGCACAAACCGGTACTAAAGGTTAAATTTGGCCAGGCGAATCGGCGGGAAGGCACCCCCTTTAGTACCGGTTCGTGCCCCCACCCGGTACTAAAGACTCACCCTTTAGTACTGGTTCGTGCCATGAATCGGTACTAAATGGGGTGCGCTCCCATTCCGCGGTGCTCATTGTTTAGTCCCACCTCGCCGAGCGAAGGGCAGTCGCACTGGTTTATAAACCCAGCCGTGGCTGCTCCTTCGAGCTCCTATATAATGCAGGCCTCTGGGCCTAACTTTGCCGCGCTGTCCTGCGAGCCTGCTGGGCCTTATGGGCCTGCATATGCACGCCCAAGGCCTAGCAGGCCCACTGGGCAGCGCGGATATAATTTTTTCCATGTAGTTTCTTCTATTTACTTGTGAGTAGCTTTTTGCTGTATTTAGAGTTTCTCATATTTAATATTAGTGTGTTTTATCATTATATTCATATTTCTAGTGATTTTTCAGTTCATTTTCTGGTGCTTTTCACTTTCACGGTGATTTAGCTTTGAAAACAAATCAGTAAATGCATCAAAAATAGCAAATTATGTCAGAAAGGGTTAAAAGTTGATGACGTGGATTTGAATTCTGCATCTGAACGCAGAAAAAGTCCGGAGTTGTACTAAGTTATTAAAATATTGAATAGCCGGTGTAACAGATGAGTTTTCGTCCGAAACCCTGATACTTCCTAAGAGATTGTCCGGTTTATACACGAAGTGCGTCCGGTTTTTGCCGTAACCCTCTCTACTTTTTTACACATGCTATGCGGTTGAAATGATGTTACATTGCCAAGTTTCAACCTTTTAATAGTTCATTTTCTGCTGCTTTTCACTTTCACGGTGATTTAGCTCTGAAAACAAATCAGTAAATGCATCGAAAATAGCAAACTATATCAGAAAGGGTTAAAAGTTGATGACGTGGATTTGAATTCTGCATCTGAACGCAGAAAAAGTCTGGAGTTGTACTAAGTTATTAAAATATTGAATAGCCGGTGTAACATATGAGTTTTTGTCCGAAACCCTGATACTTCCTAAGAGATTGTCCAGTTTGTACACGAAGTGCATCCAGTTTTTGCCATAACCATCTCTACTTTTTTGCACATGCTATGCGGTTGAAATGATGATACCTTGCCAAGTTTCAACCTTTTTAGAGTTCATTTTCTAC
>NC_057807.1:699808120-699808619 GCF_018294505.1 Triticum aestivum
GGGTTAAAAGTTGATGACGTGGATTTGAATTCTGCATCTGAACGCAGAAAAAGTCTGGAGTTGTACTAAGTTATTAAAATATTGAATAGCCGGTGTAACGTATGAGTTTTTGTCTGAAACCCTAATACTTCCTAAGAGATTGTCCAGTTTGTACACGAAGTGCATCCAGTTTTTGCCATAACCATCTCTACTTTTTTGCACATGCTATGCGGTTGAAATGATGATACCTTGCCAAGTTTCAACCTTTTCAGAGTTCATTTTCTAGTGCTTTTCACTTTCACGCTGATTTAGCTCTGAAAACAAATCAGTAAATGCATCGAAAATAGCAAACTATGTCAGAAAGGGTTAAAAGTTGATGACGTGGATTTGAATTCTGCATCCGAACGCAAAAAAAGTCCGGAGTTGTACTAAGTTATTAAAATATTGAATAGCCGGTGTAACGTATGAGTTTTTGTCTGAAACCCTAATACTTCCTAAGAGATTGTCCAGTTTGTACACG
>NC_057807.1:699808868-699824462 GCF_018294505.1 Triticum aestivum
ATTATGTCAGAAAGGGTTGAAAGTTGATGACGTGGATTTGAATTCTGCATCCGAACACAAAAAAAGTCTGGAGTTGTACTAAGTTATTAAAATATTAAATAGCCGGTGTAATAGATGAGTTTTCGTCCGAAACCCTGATACCTCCTAAAACATTGTCCAGTTTGTGCACGAAGTGCATCCAGTTTTTGCCATAATCCTCTCTACTTTTTTGCACATGCTATGCGGTTGAAATGATGATACCTTGCCAAGTTTCAACCTTTTCAGAGTTCATTTTCTGCTGCTTTTCACTTTCACGGTGATTTAGCTCTGAAAACAAATCAGTAAATGCATCGAAAATAGCAAACTATGTCAGAAAGGGTTGAAAGTTGATGACGTGGGTTTGAATTCTGCATCTGAACGCAGAAAAAGTCTGGAGTTGTACTAATTATTAAAATATTGAATAGCTGGTGTAACATATGAGTTTTCGTCCGAAACCATGATACTTCCTAAGAGATTGTCCAGTTTGTACACGAAGTGCATCCAGTATTTCGAAAGAGATTGTGGATTTGAATTGTGCATCTGAACACAGAAAATGATACATTGATCAGTACCGCCTTTCATCCAAAACGCGCTACTGCTACAGAGAAATACATAAAAATACATTGAGCATCAATGATCTTTTTGTATAGAATCTAAATTGTCAATAGGAATCTACCCCAATTTAAGAACCGGCAAAGACTCCTATTGCAGTCACAGATCTTACACATAGAATTTAATGAAGACCAAGTGGTTGTGATAGTTTGAGAAGTAACATATTTAAGATGGTAAAAACTCTGTTAGCGGAGCGAGGTGGGACTAAAAAATAGTTGCAGAATGAATCAGATAGAAACCTCTAGTACCTGTTGAAGGCATCAACCGGTACTAAAGGTTCTGATGGGGCCCCAGCCTGACCACAGCCTGCAACTGCCTCTTTAGTACCGGTTCATGTCACGAACCGGTACTAAAGGTTCTCCACGAATCGGTACTAATGATCTCCGCCCCTAGCCGTTGGAGCCGGTATTAATGGTCACATTAGTACCGGTTCTGATACAAACCGGGACTAATGTGCTTTACATTAGGCCTTTTTCTATTGGTGTCCTCTCGTCTTCTGCAAAGTTAACTGATGCTGCGAGGGACAACTGATGGACCATTCCTTGCCTCATTCTGCAGTGATGGGCCACCACTAGCACTCAAGTCATGGCCGATGGCCCAGAAATAGGCCAGGCTATTAATTAATTAAATGGGCCCTGACGTCCGTTGTATTCAGCTCCCATGGCACTCACACGTTACCAACACAGATCCGTGTGTGTAAAAGTCCGGACCGGCTGTCGCCGTGTCCAGGACGTCTCATCCAGTACTCCATAAAGTAATGAAATGCATGATTCGCAGCATGATTCCCAGCTGTTTCTGCTGTTCTCTTCCTTCTGTTACCTTGGATTCCTCTCTAGACTGTACTCCCTGGTAGGGATGTGTAGTACTAGTAAGGTAGGCAGGAGGAAACGACAGGACGCCGATCAACGACTGGACGAGAGTGAGTCAAGGTCTGCGCTTCACATTGGGAGGCTATCGCACATGCATGTACTGTTAGAGGTGTAGTACGGGACACGCAAGCACGGGTTACACTCCCTGTTGATACCGTGACTTTGCGACTAAACTGTCGTTGTTGCTTCTTGTGTTGTGATCACTCGTGTCGTCCTCTGTGTGGTGTCGTGGTGATGGGGTCGCAGGTTGCTGCAGATGCATCGTCCCTGCCTACCCCCGAGTGACGATCCATCAATCAAACGTCGCGATTGTCCATTTTCTGCTTTGTTTATTTCCATCGTCGCTTAGACATCATTACACATACACAGTGCTCTCTTGTTCTGTCGGCAGATGGAAGATGACATAACTCCAACCTCTAGGGTCAGATTTTTTTTTCAAAAAAGGATGACCCTGACCTCTACATCAGGCCGATGCATGTTTTTTTTTGAATTTTCAGGGAGGGAGATTTCCCCATCTGAATTGTATTCATTTGCCTACAGGGCTTTGCAGACCATCGCAAGATAGGGTCCATGTGGACCATAATTACAGGGGGCACAGGGACAAGAGATAAGAAAAAAGACACACACCAACATTACACAGAGCATGGGAGAACAAGAGGGAAAACACAACGATGAGCACCGCCAGTGTAATCTAATGGCATCGGCCAACCGAGACTAAACCCCGACACTGCACCGTCGACGCAATCGAAAGGCCCCATACATCTGAGACTGCACAACGCCGCGACACCACCTGTGTCGTGGGGTGCATTCGAAGGGATACATGAGTCCGAGACGGCGCCACGGCACCTCTGTGCCACCGGTGTAGTCGAAGGGCATCGCCTAGCAAACCAGCCCATGACACTGCACCGTCGATGCAATCGAAAGCCACCACGCAACCGAGACTGCACAACACCACGACACCACCTGTGTCGGGGGTAAGTTCGAAAGGTTGCGTGAGGCCAAGACGACGCCACGGCCCCTGTGTGCCACCGGCGTAGTAGTTGGGCACCGCCTAGCAGAGACACACCAAACATCCGCACCAACCTCAAACCGGCAAAACACCATCCTAGACCTAAGGCGAGCAACATGGAGCAACGTCTACAAGACAGACGCCACCAAGGTGGTAACGACATCGAGGATGCTGCCATCGTCCGATCCAGGAGCTGGATCAAGGGCTTTCACCCGGAGAATGAACAGAGTAGGCGAGGAACCACATCACACGACTGCACCTCCAAGGAGGGATCCGACGCCACAGGGCGACGCTGCCGCCGGTGCCGACCAAAGCCGACATAAGGCTTTCGCCCTGTTGCATCGCCCTCGCCACCCAGGCTGAACCACGTCGCAACGGAGACCGGAGGCAGCACCGCACGGGGCAGCCAACCCCAGTGACAACGGCCACCGAGCGCCCGCAGCTCCAACACCAGGCCCCCGAAGCAGGCACAAACGGATGGATCTGAGCAAGGCACGCCGGAGGTGTCAGATCCGCGGGAGGCCGCGGCAGCCAGGAGATACCTTTGCCGCCCGACTTGGATCTATACGGAAGAGAGGGAGTGGCTGGGCACCACCCACGCCCCGCCCCCACGCCGCCCGAGCGGCCGCAGAAGGCACGGGCACCTCGCCGAGGCCCGAGACAGCAGCCCCCACGCCACAGCCAGCCACGGCCTAGATCCGGCGCACCAGCCAGATCCGCCGCCGGGGGGCCGCCTACGTGCGCCACGGCCATGCGCCGGCGAGCAGGGCCCGCGCCACCTCGACGCCACCCTGCATCCCCGAGCGCACACCGCCCGCCCAGGACGCGAGCTAGGCAGAAGACGCGCCTGAGATGACCCCGGCGAACCAGCCACCCACGCGTCCACCGCGGGCTCTCCCCAAGGCACCTTCGGAGCCAGGGGCCGCCGCCACCGCGGCGAGGCCAGCGGCAGCGGCGGAGGAGAGGGGGCGCAAGGGAGGGGGGCGGCGGCGGCGCCTGAACTGTCCCCCGAGTCGCCCAAGCGGAGCGACGCGGGGGTCCTGCCCTTTCAGCCTGGTTCAGGCCGATGCATGTAGTCATTGCGTGTCATTATTATTTATATTATGGCACACTTGTTACGTTACAGTTGAGATGTTATTACACATATGGTTATTATATCCTTTTATACACATATAGAAAGATGTGAAGACAAATATAAACCATGTGAAACTTTTTTGACATTTATTAAGGGGAGTGGATGAATTTTCTGATAAAGTCATCGGTACATGAAAGACAAAACACACTCGTTTTTCTCCCTACCTTGTGGTGCAACATCAACTATTTTTTAGATTTAGTGTTTTGATTACTCCTAGTAATATATTTAAGAAAAATTTCACCAGAGTTGCATATAAACATACAACTATATAATGTTTCTAAGTTTCTCATTAATGTTATGCCATGTCTCCAGATGCTCCCGTTTATGTTCATGTGACTCTGTTTACATCAATCGACTGTCCATCCATTGCGAATTGCAATGATTTTTTTGTCTTTATTTATCAAATATTTCTAAGACGTTGCTTTATCATTGTGGTTATTTTTTATCATGCCCATGTTGTTCTACTACAATTTGTTACACTTAATTCACATGCTTTGTGGCATTCTACAGTTATTGCTGCACCCACTAAATAATTACTGTTCCATTGCACAACATGCTCATTCGTGCACATGTATAGCATGTCGGCACTGACCTTCTGTTTTGCTTCCTAATACTGTACATCCAATATGCACGGTTCTTACAAGATTTTATTTTTCCTAATTAAACACTTGTACATTTATCTCAGGTATCATGAAATCTGCTAGTTAGCATTGATTCATTTATACCTTTGTCCATCATTGTTCTATTCTCGCTGCCATGTATTGCTATTGTTTTATTTTATATATTTATTATATTGCTATGAGATGTTACTGTGTCATTGTGTTGACATTTAAAAGTACAGAAAATTTTGTGACCAAATTACACATAGCAAAGAAATAAAAAAGGAGTTGTTACTATGCTAATATTCACCAAAATACCCACAACTATTCAGTTTATTTCACCACTATATGAGCATTGGCATAGCATCAAGATATAGAAAATGGCGCATCCAACATATGCACACTTACATATATAGTTGGACCCAGGCCGATTTGTTTCTATTTCTTAAACCTGAAAGGGACTTAGTACAGATCTCATAAAATCTATGGTGATCATGTTGGTTGCCTGTGATGCAAAATAATTGACATTGATGCTAGTAATATATCTCGGTGTGTATCTTTCCATTAATATTTTTGTAAGTTCATTTCACCAAGAAATATTTCTAAACACCCATCTCATACAACTGAATCTTATAGCAGGAAGATGTATTCATATCCCTTTGAAGTTAATTTATGCGCATATGATTATGGCTTGAAGCAGACCACGAAGATTTCAATGAAATCTTCGAATTACGATTACATGCTAGCACCAAAAATCTTCTATGAACTTTTTTTGTCCTTACCTAACAGTTTAACGTGTTTTGTTTTGTTTTCCAAATTTTATTATATTGAAATGGGAGTCCAGCGTGAACTATGCAGCACATAGTACATAACTAAAAGTTGTCTTCCATTATTAGAAAAATACTTAACAAACTATCATTAGTCAAGCATTTCGTTTCCTTCTCTTGGTTGGCGTATAATTTTTTAGACATGACCATCGGATATAGCCTCACTTGATACGCTAACGTACACTTTTCAACTTTTGGAATAGATGTGCTATTTAAATTCATTTGTGAATCTAGACTACAGATTTTGCCTTCCCCCCCGCTAAAATCAAGCACGCCCATAATTTTCAAATGTAAAAAAATACATATTTAGTGGTTCCAGATATTTTTGAAAGAACGGAAAGAGAAAAACATATGTAGAGTTAAAGAACATCTATATACACATATAGTTGGTCTAGAATTTTCAAAAATAAAAAATATCAATTTTGTGGATTTCAGGAATTTACACAATAAAAAAATCAATTTTGTAATTTTATCATTAATGTGTTTATTTAGGAATTCTAGAAAGAAATGAATATGTCGATCTGTAATAGTATGTCCATTGTGCATTCACATTTTTGCCTTTTTAGATCACATTCAAATTTGAAAATCGAGACAAAATAAAATATAGGTCGGAATGAATGTACTTAACTTTCTTTGGACAACTCAACTTTTTTTTTTGAATTTCAATAATATAGATAAAAGATAATATAGTACATAGTGAATGTACATAAATTTCTTTCGGACAAATCAAATGAAATTTTGTTTGAATTCAGATAATTTTAAATTATAAAATCTAGATAAAAGAAAATATAGGTCGGAATGAATGTACGTAAAATTTTCGGGCAAATCAACTAATTTTTTGTTTGAATTTGAATAATTTTAAATTTAAAATATAGATAAAGCAAATATAGTGCAAAATGAATGTACGTAAATTGCTTTCGGACAAATCAGATGAAATTTTGTTTGAATCCAAATAATTTTAATTTGAACATCTAGATAAAAGAAGATAGTGCAGAATTAATGTACATAATTTTCTTTCGGACAAACCAGCAGAAATTTTGTTCCAATCCGATAATTTTAATTTGAACATCTAGATAAAAGAAAATATAGTTCAGAATGTGTACTTTTATCCTAAAGCATTTATAAATTAGTAGTCCATATTAAACAGCAAGCAACATCAGTTGTGGTGGCTAGGACGCCCACACTATTGCAATAGCTCGCCGGTTCAAACTCCTACCTTCCGATTTTTCGGCCCAACTTAATTTACACCGAGGGATGGGACCCAACGGTTGACCATGTGTTTTCAATCTTCTTTAGAAGAAAAACTATGTTTTCAACTGAAGCTAATAAAACCAAAGAGTGCAAACAAAACATCACTCGCACTGCAATGTGCCCTGGTCATGCTGACGTGCCAAGTAGACAGGGAATACACCCACTACCGGAAATATGACCGTATTTGCACGTCCACACAAGTTTGATAACCACCAACACGTACTCCATCTGTAAAGAAATATAAAGTCATTTAGATAATTTATTTTACAAATTTATGCACCAAACTAATCCGCGCGTACAAGTTCTAAGAATTCCAATATTACATCTTGAAAAATGGTGTACTTTCCACGGTGTGTAAATTCCGGCAGCTCATATGGTGGAGGAGCCTTGCACTCATTCCCGCCGCTTACCTTGAGTTGGGTACATTTGGCTGAAGCATGAGCATACGATTTTCAATAAAGCATGGTTAATAATGTAGCCGGTTGCTCGATATAATGATGTCCTGTAGCCTTCATGAAAAATACTCATATAAGTCGGCTCTAAGATTCGCTATTAGGCTGGCTTTAAGCATTTAATATTTACATGAGCAATACATATGATTGAAAGAGAATTGCATGCATACTATACTTTGTCTCGGTTCATGTGTTATAGCTAGTCTGTAGAATAAAGAGCCCGTTGTACTCTCTCTCCTTTTTTCTCATTCCTTCGGGTAAGATCTTTATGACATGACAAGTCTTATAACCTGTTGACTAGATCTTATTAGACTTGCTCTTAGCTCGACTAATAAGGGCATGATTGATATTTGATTACGATCATCCCTAACATCAACACAAGCATTATGAGGATGGTCACCTGACCAATCGGATTGACCGGAGAAGTCGCATCCGGAGCCGAGGGAGAGCATTGTCATACTATACTTGATTAAAATGACTTCTCAATATGCTATGGTACTTTTCTTTTGAACAAAGTACAGACGCAATCGCTTCTACATACACGCATACACTCATCCTTATGAACGCATAAATACATATCATATCCCTATGAGCACCATCGAAAGACTGAGCCGGCATATCATCTTGAGATTTCCGAAGTCACCGTAGGCGCCTCGTCGTCGACGGGGACATCTCTTTTCTCTGAAAGCACATCGCCGGAAATCCTGAAATAAATCCAGGAATAATGCGAGCAACAGGACTTAACCCTGATGGGTTGGGGATACCACTGTCCCTCTAGCCATCCAATCACAGGTTGATTCAGAACATGCTATGGTACATACCACGTGGTGTGTGGTGTATGTGGTAAGCAAGCTTAGGACAAATTTATCATTAATGTAGTACACAGTTGTGCTAACTTTATATTAAACTAACTATAAATAATATGGATCCAAGGGAGTCCATGATACTCCCTTTGTATCCACATATAAAGTGTGTTAATTTTTAAAAAGTGATATATATGCGTGCTTGATTTTTAAGAAAATTGATGCATCTTGTAGAGACGGTATTTATAGCGTGCAGTTGCAGCGGCATCCACAATATTTTTCTTTTGTCTTCTGATTTTGAAACTTTTATATTTTTGCATCAAAATTTAAATTAAGTTTCGTTCGCATTTCGTGTAGGTTGTGATGAGGGTTTTGAACTACGACCGCTTTTTCAAAACATTTTGGTTGGTTTTAAAACTTCGCCAAGTTTCAACAGTTGAAACCGTATACGAAAGAATGACAAAATTACTAACTTTTAGAAATTAAATTTAAAACTTAGTGTGCCCTCGTGCGAAATCCAACGACTTTGAGGTTCGTGAGCCAATCATACGGTCAGGCATCGCTGGGCAGGAGTGTGCCCCCGCATATGTATGCCGCTGCCAATTTCCGCATCTTGTAGCACCGCTTCGCTCTTTACAATTGCCTTACGACTATTAGAGTGGTAGACGTAACAGCCATTATAATTAGCTTAGTACTCCCTCCGTTTCTTTTTACTCTGCGTATTAGGTTTGTCTGAAATCAAAACTTCTAAAGTTTAACCAGTTTATACAGAAAATTACTAACATTCACAATACACCATTAATATCATTAGATCCACCATGGATTATATTTTTGTATTACATTTATTAGGTACTATAGATGTTGATGTTTTCTAAGATAATTATTTTGTTCAAACTTTGTAAAGTTTTATTTCAGACAAATCTAATACGCGAAATAAAAAATATGTAGGAAGCACAGACATATTTAGTACTCCCAAAGACAGGTACGGCTGGTGAACATCACCCCAAAGTGAGGGAGTAGTAAAATACTCACAAAGGTCTAAAAGGTCTTATACTTGATTACTGAGGGAGTAGTAAAATGCTCACAAAGACAGACACGGCTTGTGAACATCTATGTAAGAGCAACTCCAATGCGCCGACCCATTTCGTCCGCGTGTGTTCGTTTGGGTCAAAACGGATACAAAAGTCGGCCCTACGCATCGATCCCAAACAGACCTGCGTCCGCTTTTCATCCGCCTGACGTCCGATTCCAGGCCCAAATTTGGGCCGCATTTGCGTCGACGCGGACACGAGGCGAATCGCAACCGAGAGAGCGACCATTTCCTTCTGTGGAAGGACTATTTCGAGACACCCAACCCGCTTTTCAAGCATCACATATTCCGGTGCCATTTCCGTATGGTTAGACTTGCTTTCAACCGTATCTGGGAGGGGGTGGTTGCATACGGTAAGTATTTCAAGTGTAAGGATGATGCCCTTGGAAAGATGGGCTTCTCCTCTTATCAGAAATGCACAATGGCTAGTCGGATGCTTGCATACGGAGTTCCCGGTGGTCTCATCGATGACTATGTTCGTATGAGCGAGACCACGTGCCTAGGGTCCATGTACAAGTTCTGCATGGTTGTGATTGCAGAGTTTGTCCCTGAGTACTTGGGAGAGTCAAATGCAGCAGATACAACCCGCATGTTGGCGATGAATGCCAACCGGGGCTTTCCGGGGATGATTGGTAGCCTAGATTGTATGCACTGGGAGTGGAAGAACTGCCTTCTGCTTGACAGGTGGAGTATAGGGGCCATGTCAAGGCTTGCACTGACATACTTGAGGTCGTGGGCTCACAAGATCTCTGGATCTGACACTCTTTCTTCGGCATGGCTGGATGTCACAATGATATCAACGTGCTTCAACGCTCTCCGGTGTTTGCAAGGCTTGCTGAAGAAACTGCCCGGAGGTCTTAACATCAATGGCCACAATTACAACAAAGGGTACTATCTAGCTGACGGTATCTATCCTGATTGGACTACTATGGTGAAGACAATCTCCAACCATGTAGGAGAGAAGAGGAAGAGATTTGCCCAAGAGCAAGAGAGTGCTAGGAATGATGTGGAGCATGCATTTGGTGTTCTACAATCTCGATACGGCATCGTTCGATATCGTGCTAAGTTGCGGGAGATGATTACTGCTTGTGTGATAATGCACAGTATGATCGTAGAGGATGAGTGTCTGGACGTATCCATGACCAAGGGTTTCAGTTTGAGGGCGACAATGTTGTGCCTAAGCAGGGTCGGTCCTAACTTTTCAGAGGCTCGGGACGAACTTAAAAAGTGGGCCCCACTAGTGGAAAAAATCAATTATATATTAATATAAAGCACAAAGTTTCTTTTGGATTGAAAGTTCTAGGAAATTTAATTACCAAATAACGTCTCATAATACACCATGGACAAACATGAATGCACATGCATGTTTTGGCAACAACCAACAAAGTCTTAATTCTTATATAACCAATGAAGATAGGATTCCTAACACAGGAGAAAACAAGATGCCACTTTATGTCCCCAACCCAGCAGAAGTACGTACTTCAGCAATGATCAAAAGGGGAGCACTTATAAATCCAAGAGAATTATACATGATCAAAAGATGCTACTTTTCAAGTGTTGCGTGATGCTGCCCGCTCAATGGGAATATTTATAGGGAAATCAAGAGGGAAGTGAGATGGAGAAATCAATAGCGGGTCAAAGAAATCAGCTACTCCCTCCGTCACAGTTTAGAAGGCACAGTTAAATTTGCGTGCGTTTCCATAATAAACAAGGTTTAGAGCGCATTGCATTTATTTCTAGTAGCTAATTAGTACTTCGGAGTACTATTTCTATATGCATGCATAGTGTGAATGCTATTTTTTAGTCCATCTCACAACCAATAGATAACCACCTAGATCCTAGAGAATTTCAAAACGTACCTTCTAAACCGTGACGGAGGTAGTACAACGAAAATATCCATTAATTTGCTAGCCATGATGTGTGCTTTGGGAGTAGGGGCACTGGAGCGGGATTGGGAACCAGAAGACAGAGGAAGAAGGGAGTCTAGAGAGAAGAAACGGCGGCCGCGGCTAGATCGAAGAGAAGCTAGCTGCCTCCACACGGGCTTTAAGAATTATGGCCTTTTTCTATTGGTCCGCTGGCTTGCTCGGTCCACTTATTTAATAAATGTCGGGCTTATAGTATACCGATGCACATGGTCGGGGCCCCTTCGTGAGGCTGGACCTAGGGCGTCGCCCTTCTTGCCCCTGCCTAGGACCGGCCCTGTCCAAGCATGAAAGGAGCGGCAACGTTTGCACAGTTCATTCAATTTTATTACTCCCTTCGTCCGAAAATACTTGTCATCAAAATGGATAAAAATGGATGTATCTAAAACTAAAATACATCTAGATACATCCCCTTTTATTCATTTTGATGACAAGTATTTCTGGACGGAGGGAGTATTAAATATGTGATTGAAAACTAGACAAATTTTAACATGCTTTCTTTTACCTCCTCTTTTGACATAGGAAGTAAGAAGGTAACAGTTAATCATGTCACTAACTAGTGAGATCAATGGCTGAGATGAGTGGTAAGAAGAAGCATGTTAAAACCGCTCTGGAAACTAACATCCAGCTGCAAAATGATTTGATTGAGCATATGTGGGCAGTGGGCTCACGTTGGCAACCAATAGATGTATCTTTTCTTAAATGTATTTGAGATAATTTAATTTGGCTTGTAAACAATGATATATTTATTTGGCTTGTAAACTATGATATATTTATTTGGCTTGTAAACTTTGCTATATTTGTTTGGTTGTGAAACTATATAAGATGTCTGTATTTTATTTGAAATTATGTTTGAGAAAAAACGGCTGCCTACCCGCGAGGGACGAAAATTGGTCCGCGCGTTGGAGGCACGGCCGATCCAAACATAAAAGGAAACGGATGGCGAGCGGACAGCCGATCCAAACGGACAACGTGTGTGTCCGTTTGAGCTGCCGCGTTAGAGTTTCTCTAAAGTCATCGAGGACAATTCGAAAAGGACGAGGCCTGTTGTTATAATGGACCTAGCAAGCTTAGCTTCTTCCAAGTTCCAACATCTCCCCCTAATCTGCCAATTTCCACGCTACCGACTGGCCGGAGGCCTTGCTAGCTTAGAACATTGAGAAACTCCACCGCATCTATCTATACAAGCGGAGGAGTTTGCTCAAACCCATTATCGGTGCTGAGGTCGAAGCATGGTCTGAGAGCGGAGTTTCTAAACCTAGCGGATCCACCGATTCTGCAACATCATCCAACTGATATAGGTGCGTGAGGCCTTGCATACTAAGTACGTTCTATGTTGTTCGTTCGTGAGCCCTCTTCCCTTGTACCAGGGTGTGTTCCTAGTCCTTCATTTATCCAATTCGGTTCAAAAGGAGACAGTTCTCTTGTACCAGGGGTGTTCTTTGTCGTTCTTTGATTCCATTCTAGCTAGCTATATGACCTCTAGTCTTTTCTTCTGATGCCTTGCATACGCAGTTCTGTCTATATTAAAGAACAAAACGGCCTTTTTTTTCACAAAGTGAATAACAGGATAAGTATCTACCTGTCAATCTATTATATATTACTCCCTCTGTCCCAAAATAAGTGTCTTAATTTTGTATTAGCTTTAGTACAAAGTTGTACTAAACTTGAGACACTTATTTTAGGACAGGGGGAGTAGAAGAATAATACTTCGAAATATTGAGAATAAATTCTCATAAAAATGTAAGGATGGTAATAGAGATGGATATCCAACCCGTTGGGCGGGGGTTTGGTGGACGTTTTCTATCCATGGATTTTCAGGCCATCCACAAACTCATGGATGGAGAAATGGCCCAATAGATGCCCGCTGCATCCCAGACTGATAGGTGAGAGGCTCACTGGCATTGATCTACATCATCTACTGTATATATTAGTCTCAGTTCCAAAGCCAAAACAACCCAAAGTGAATATGTGCTTTGTGTAGAAATATGTGCTTTCTGTTTGCTCCACGTGCATGACTATATAATATATGTCCCTTCAAATGTGAATTTTGCTAACGTTTTTGTTGATGCCCTGCACATATTGTTGTGGCTAATGTTTTTATTGCTCCATAGATATACATAATAACCCTACTAAAGTAAATCGCAACCATTAGATATACATAATCGTATCTGAATACAGCCCGAGGAGGACGGTGTGGGTATGCGCTCCACCCCACGGTGGGCTCGCCCCGGCGCTGCCACCTACCACAAGGCTGCTTGCCCTGCCGTTCACCTCCCCATGCTCTGCAATGGCCTCGAGTATTTAGTCAAGCACTCTGCATGCGCCGACGACCGAAGCTAGGAGTACTCAAGAACTTGAACTTTGGCGATGCCGTGTGTGGAAGTGGGAAGTGGGCCATGGCCGTCTTCTGGAGCTACGCCACATGCCCATAAACGTGTCCACCTCACCGGTGAACGAGCAGGCAGAGAGCGGGTTGTACACGCCGAGGCTGACTTGTGGGAGCACGTCGATGTGACCATCAATCTCAACTCGTACTAGCTAGCTCAAAACGCGCACACACACGGTCTGGCGATGGATTTATCATCCCGGCAAGATGTCGTTTCAAAAATAATAATAAATTTATCCCGGCAAGGGCTGAACGATGTCATTTTCCTCATCATGCCCCTCGTCTCCGCGCACGGCGACCTGAGGCCGGTGCAATCTCACGGCGTGGTACTCCAAGAAACTGTGGCAAGTAAATTTGTCCTGGAGAATACGTGCGCCACCAGCACGGGTTGATGAACCGCATCACGCATGAGGAGGAGAAAAAACGGAGGACCACAAGTGACAGAGAAGAAACCTACCAGGGAGGTTTTTGCAAAATATCACCTGGGTGGCGTGAGTCAACAGGCCACGAGGCCTGGTCAGCCGCGCATAGGACCCGTGATGAATGGCTTACTCGCGTATAGAATCCAGATGTGTGTTTTGAAATTTATAGGACTTAGAGCATATACAACCACGATTGCCAAAGCCGGCGCCCTATACATCCGCTGACATGCCTGAGCAATGGCGGAGCTTCAAGAAAAATCTCTGGAGGGGTGAAGCTGTAAAAAAATTTCAAATACTCCCTCCATTTCCTTATACAAGGCCACTATGAAAAATACATTTTGCATCTATACAAGGCCACTAACAGTAACCGAGGCAAAATTTAATGATGTTTTTTCGTACTAGCAACTTATTTAATGCTTGCATGCATGTAGTCATAATGACGTTGTGCTACTTCCTTCTCATTTCTTCCTTCCATGAATGCAGATGTATTAATAATCTCGGTTAACGAGAAAAAAAGTTGGCTTGCAAAGCAGTCATTAAATTTTACCTTGGTACCTGTAATTTAAGTTTGTGGCTAAAGCACACGTGAGCGCAAAAACTGCTTATCCTGCGCTCCGGCCGCTGCACTTCCCTGGCTGCGCGTGCTAGTAATCCATCCACCCTAATCAATAGTAAAAGTTGTAGCATATATAGTAACACAATTAAAGCCCATTATCATATAGTACTACAAACGCACTTCCGCCTCGCAGCCCTATGACTAAGTGGGAAATATTCTACTATCTATAGTAACATGATTAAAATTAGTTACCACCATACCACACCCCCTCCCCGCACACCTTCTGCTAATTCAGTGGTAAATATTCTAGTACATATGGTAATGCAGTTAAATTTTGTTACCATCTACACATACCACACCTCTGCTGAAGCTCTGTCGCTATATGCAATTGTCAAATGTTATACACTATATAGTAACGGAACTTAATTCCATTACCATGTCCACATACCGCAACTCCGCCCCACAACCCTAATGCTAATGAAATGGTAAATGTTCTAGCATATATAGTAATTGGATTAAATTCCTTTACCATCACTATTAAAAGTAAATTCTATCTTACTACTCGTAATGCATCATGTTCACATACAAGCAAAACTCCACGATAGTAATACCCCATGTTTGAATTACTATAAAACTGGACCTAGTATTACCATTGGCTTTTACACGGACCGGAGAGACCAAATGCTAGTAATGCATCATGTATATATTACTACAATGAGATCCAACGTTACTACCTATTTTGACACGGAGTGGGATGCATCATGTTCCTGTTACTATAATTAGACCCATTTTTACCATCAGTTTGGACAAGGAGTGGAGAAATTGGCGCAAACTCCCATGTCTGGTCGGTTGTTTAGAACAGGACGCACTCGTACGATGGGCAGCGCGTAGAATAAACAGTATGCGCTCAGGCTCACTTTAGCATGCCTATATATAACCTACTCCATAACAAAAGGAACTGTATCAAAATGCCATTTAACCATGGAGCATTCAGTTCACTACAGCAATACTTTGTCTGGACAAGCATTGCTTCGGTTGCTGCTTGTTCATCAACTGAATCACCTCTCTTTCTTTTGAAAAATGCATCAATTGTTCAAAAAATGCAATTGAACAAATCCATGACAAGATGACCTAAATTAGAATTTTGCTCAACTAAGGTGAAATAATTGATCAAGCGAAAAAACGTGACTAACCTAAATGCAATTGAATTTTCCTCAACCAAGGTGAAATAATTCAAAATAAAATTCAGAATCAAAATAATTGATCCAGCGAGAGCAACTGCTCACCGGCTCACTGAGGCACTACAGGGCGCCGATGTGGTTACCTGATGTTGTCTGCAGCAGAGGCCGCAGTGGCGAAGTGGATGAACCAGCGGCTAGCCCTACCCAGCTACCCGCCAGGGGCCAACGGCCACCCCCCACACGACACATGCCTGTAAGCCAAATCGGCCGGTCTGTCGGACGACAGTGCCCCACTCCCACGCTCAAGCGTCCGCGGTCGCAAGCGGCAGATCAAAGGGGAAATCCATTTAGTTGCAGGCGTCTGTGGTCGTAGGTGGCTGGATTCGTTCGTCTCAGGCAACGAAGACTAGTAGTTTTGATAAATGGGCCTTCTGGTTGTCGGTTGTATGTAATATA
>NC_057807.1:699824694-699825359 GCF_018294505.1 Triticum aestivum
TGGCCCAGGTTCGCCCCCACGTACCTCAAATTGCGTACCTCGTAATCGGCGCCCTAAACTCATACTACGCATGCAATATGACTAGTCTACATAGATCATCAATGAAACAAAAGGACATTCAAACAATGCAAATAGAGATCGGCAGCAAACGGACACCAAAATGCACATAATTCACTTTACATGATCCAGAAGATCAACACAGTTCATCGGCGGACAGACTCAAAAGTAAACAACTAAAGCAAGATAATAATATAAAACAAAGGGGCAAAACTTCTTCACCACTTCGTAGCCGTCCCTTTGCCTTTTCAGTCGCTGGCCTAGCTGTACCAATGACTGGGGATGAGGCGGAGACGACAAGGTCAGGGATTTGGGGTTTTCTAAAGATTTACTACGGGGATTTATTTTGCATCTACTTTGTGAATGTTCACATAAGAATGCCGATGAAATTGTTCTTGGTTTCATTGCATGTGAATTATGAACAGGGTTATTCCCAGTGGATTTACGGGTAACTACAAAGCAATTTATGGGGAACCGCTTAGGGCATCTCCATCTCACACCCTTAAATTGCCCACAACCGTTTTGCCATTCAACACGGTCTTGCATCGGTTCGCCGATCGATCTTGACGCACTTTTTCCCACAAACCCGAGACAAACTGGGGGAGGGG
>NC_057807.1:699825469-699826131 GCF_018294505.1 Triticum aestivum
GCCAGTTTCGGACTGCCCTGGCCCACCCATGAAACCGTCCGCCTCTCCCGCGCTTTCCATCCAACACCCACACCGCATTCATGCCGGTCTAGAGCTTGCAGTGGCCGGCATTTTATGTCGAGCGCCGTGACCAGACGTGAGGTCGGCACTAATGGATGCAACCTCTCAAGCGTCGATGCTTCAATGTGGACATCGTATCTACAGAAACCAATTTCGGCCGCTGCGCTGCATTGAAGCCGACTGGCCGGCCCTTCGTGCGCCGGCGCTGCACACATCCACACTGCGACATCTCCAAGCCCCTCCTCCTCACCGAGCATCTGGAACTCCAGCTTTGAAGTCCTGGTTCTCCACACTGACGGGTGGAGGCGGCGGCAGTTCTTTGTTAGGTTGTTCATGGCGCCGCCGCCTCTCTCTCCGGTCCCCTCGGCATCCACAGCAGCCGGCTCCTCCGGCTTGGAGGATATCATCATCTCCTCCGACAACGAGGAGGACCAGGCGCCGCCGCAGGATCGGTCACAATAGGAGCCCCGCCTCCTTGTGGAGGCGGCTCTGACGGATGAAGAATTCATCCTCAGATGAACGTCACGACAGAACGATCGCTCTGTCATATGGGCCCGATGCCACCCTCGCTACCGCGCGCATGCGGTCATGGAGGAGCCCCC
>NC_057807.1:699826451-699830574 GCF_018294505.1 Triticum aestivum
CACGCAATCGTGGCAGCGTCCAGATCGGACACCGCGTCAAGGAGGAGTCGCCATCCTCACAACACAAACATGGCAGCATCATCCCGATTGGGCATTGCGCGAAGGAGCATCCGGCCACGCTATCGGCACCTCGCTGCTATGACAGTATTTACGGGCCTAGGTCGTCGCCCCACCTCAACGGCCGCAGGGAGTTCGTCAAGGATGAGCTGTCGCCCGTGATAACCAAGGCGTGAGGCCGCATCTTACACTGCCTCATAGGCGGTCCCTCTGGCTCGAGGACCGTCGTGTCCGGGGTGGAACAAGAAGCGAGGCAACAAGCGTGCTATGAGTGGTGCAACGGCGCCAGGCGCTCCGCGTTCACCAAGTCGTACGCGGCACAGAATGGGTCCGCAACGGCCCAGACCTCGCCGCGCCTGGTCCCTCGACCGATCCATCACCACCAGTGAGACGCTCGCTAGGCATCACTACCGCCTTGACGGCAAGCTCGCCAAGATTGACGAGGAGTGGTCGCTTAGCGACTCCTCCGCGTACGCCGGCAGGGGCAAGGACGTCTCCATGGCTCCGAGTGCGCCGTCAGCATTGGTCGCGGCGGCCCTCCATGACATGCATGAGGAAGCGGAGCGGCTCCTCCGTGAGGGCCAGGCTGTCGCCGGCCACCGGCGCCGTACCGCAGCTGGAGGGATGACGACAATGACATGGACGGGGACGGCGATGCGGTCGGGCAAGGTGGCCACACGTACGAGGTGGTCGTCCGGTACAAGTTATAGTTTTTTTTAGTTTTCAGTTAAACAACCGAAACAACGGTCACATATGTAAATTATCTCGAACTTGAATGAAATCTGCCATGTGTGGTTAAATTTGTCCAGTTATTTTAAGTCATGTGTGAAATGTTTACGAATAACTTAGAATGGTCGCCTCCCGCTTGCGTGTCCGCCGGTTTATGAATGATCTAAACACTCTTATATTTCTTAACAGAGGGAGTATCAATAAAGTAAGATAGTTCGAACTTGAGGAAGTTCTGAGGCTGGTCGTAATGGGAGTATCATAAGTGGTATCATGCATGTCAACTAGATTTTTTAGATGATGTGGCACACAATTAAATAAGAAAAGAGAGGGTGTAGTATCATATCATGATACCGTATTATATTAAATGTTGTATTACTTTACGTCATGCATGGCGATTAATAAGGCAACCTAAGATACTAAGTTATGATACTATGCATTATGGAGGTAGTATCATATACTAGTATCATATGTATGATACTAGTATATGATACTCCCCGTTACAACCAGCCTGAAAGCTTTATACTTGCAAACGGATAAGGTAATTTTGTAATCGAAAGCAACGATAACTATTGTAATTTTTTATGGGGAAAAGAGACAAGTATTATGTTCCCAAGGTCTCGAGACCTTTCGAGCATGTACGCTTGGAACCCTCAAACGTCAAATCTGACAAGCCAGACACTGTACTGGCAGAAAAGAAAACAAAAGGAGCCACCCAACCGAATCCTCCATTTTGTTTTCATATGATCGGGCTGTGCATAAATTCCCATATGCAAACCAAATATGAAAAGCATACGGGGATGGCCGGACATGTCCGGGCAGTCCTCAAGATAGAATGCGGACCACATTGAACCATGTTTTCTCTTTCTCTATTAATTCCCATCAATTACATGCATTTGACCGAACATTTTGGGGAGGACGCAGGGGACTTGGTTGCATGCTTGCATAATGGAAGGGTCAAAACAAACGCATGACCAGGTGTCCACGTCCGTGGATGTTTGGGGATCAATATTTGTCAATCCTCATTGTAGATGCTCTCACTACGCGATCTATTGCTTCGTCACCTATACATATCATCCACAACAAAGAGGCGGCGGTGGGTCGTTTCCAGCCATATTCAAGCTAAATGTAAATGAATTAAGCTACACAAATTGTAACTATATATATTGAATAGTACAGAATTACAGAAAAACAATTAGTAAATGTGTAGAATTACTAAAAATATACTCTAAAATCTATAGAAATACTAACCTTTAATAAAAAATCTACAGAATTACTAAAACATATCTATGTAATTACTAAACAGTATCTATAAAATCTGTAGAAATACAAAATATAATATAAAATGTATAGAACTACTCAAAATATTACTCCCTATGATTCATATTAATTGTCGGTTATTTAGTATAAGTTTGTATTAAATATGGATGGGGGGTACTATAAAAGCTAAAAATATATTAAGTTCATTAAATTTTCAGCATGACATTTAATAAATATGGAATAGTGAAAAGGGAACCAAGTCCAATTGCAATCCTAAGGTAATTAAAACCCAGAAGTTGCAGTGTATGTTTCTAGTCCGTGAGTCAAAGGCTTGGCGCGAGTTAGACTCACGTACTAATCGCAAGTGAAGGACTGATCCTTTAACGCTGGTACTGATACGAGACTGGTACTTAGCGTCTTCGAGCAACATATAGACTTAAGGTTGCCCATCACTTCCTTGCTCCATTTGAAGGCCCATAGCTCCCTTTTTTTCATGTACTAGCAAAAGGGCCTATGCGTTACAAGGGAATAATAAAATCATGGTCTTCGAATTAAGTTTCAAATATTCATACCCCATGTATATACATGTATTTGAATATCTGCGCACCATTGATCGATGTTGGATTTGATCATTGATGCATGTTTTGTTACCGAGTACATCCTTGATGCATGTATGAGAAGGAAAAGAAAATGTTAATCTTATGATGGATGAAAAACTAGAGGGCCCTATGACATACGAACGCTCGTTTTTTCACTTTTACGGGTGGTAGGGTGGGTAATTTACCTCAACTTCAGGAGCAGTTTCGATGACAGACGAAAACTTCAGAAAAACAATTAACGAAGAGTTTTTTCACTGACGGGGTGGTTAATTTACTTCAACTTTAAGGGCAGTTTCGATGACAGACGAAAAAAAAAATCAAAGAAACAATTAACAAAGATTTTTTTCACTAACGGGTGGCGTGGTGGGTAATTATTTCAATTATAGGGGCAGTTTCGGTGACAGATGAAAAAAAAATCAGAAAAACAGTTAACGAAGTCTTTTTCACTTAAGGTGGCATGGTGGGTAATTTACTACAATTTTATGGGCAGCTTAGGGTAGGTGGACTGATCAAAGATCAGAGAAACGTATCATCCTTTATTATTAGGTATATGTTTAACACTTGGAGAAGACATGTTAGTGCAACCTCACACAATTGAAATGTTACTTAAACGTAGTTCTAGGTCATCCCTAATAGATCAAAGATATTTCAAATCGTGTCAGGTTGTGGTTTTGGAGATTGCTTACCGACTTTCATTCATATTTGAAAACATCATGGGTGCCAAAGCCTTCATTGACCCAAATAAAGAAGCTAACACAGACAAGATGTGGATGATCGAGTTAACATATTGACTACGTACCATGCCACCAGGCGGTTGGCCTTCATGTTGAGTCTTCCCCCGCGGCCAACCCGATGTAAAAAACAAAGGAGAGAACCCCCTATCTCAGTCTCCTTCCTCTTTTCAGAAGAGTAGCCAAAAAGATGGAGTTACCATATGATGAGATTTAGTTCAAAGGATATGAAGTGCTAGAAATGTGGAAAAACATTAATGAATCAACATTTCGCAAAAACATTGTCACTCGTGCATATACCCTCAGAATTAAACACACAATGTGAACTTCATAATGAGCAACGCCTCGGCTATATGGCCACCACCACAACACACGAGGATATTGTTACTAAACTATCTAGTTTGTCATTTTTGCACATGACATAAATTGTTTGTTCTCTCATGATTGTCGATGCAAGTCAAGAGTTTTTAAAGCATGAACAAATTAGTTATATTTTTTCAAGATTGACTTTTCATATGTGAACTTCATAGTAAGCATGCACAGGACCTATATTTTTTCTCATACGATCTTAAAAGGATTGGGTTCCACTCTCAAAAGATAATGGAACAAAAAAAATCCATGTGCAAGTTAAACAAACAAGAATTAACAGTCGTAGAATATAACAACCAATAGCAAAAGCAGACCAGGGGACCTACAAAGTTTTTTGTTCTTCAATAAGCAACAACAGCAAAAGAATGATAAACGTTTGGG
>NC_057807.1:699830901-699840463 GCF_018294505.1 Triticum aestivum
CGATGTGATTAATGGAGGGCCGTCAATAACGAGTTTACTATCATTTCGTTGCAATGTCATATTAGATAGATGTCTACATAGCTGGACAGGAATTTGGTGCTCTCGGGTACCCTCGCATCCTATATGCGCAAAAAATATTAGTAATTCAAACGATGTTCAAAAAATTCCAAACCTTCTTTGGAATGAAAGATGATCAGGTATTGTATTCGCATAAAAAGTTTGGAGAAGAAATTATTCTTATTGAAATCTGGGCAAAAAGGCAAGTTTATGACGACAATATATCGTGCATAATAACTTGTATATAGCGTTTTTTTGCCAAATCTTCGACCCAAGATGCAACGAAAGTCATTGTCCGACGAATCTTTTTACACGACTACAATACTTGATCATGTTTGATACCAAAAAGATTTGGAATTTTTTGTACTTTTTCTAAATTACTAACTTTTTTCTATATATAGGGTGCGCTGGTACCCACATTCTGCTTCGTATTTTCCCTGCATAGCCACACTAAGTCAGCCCATCGATCGAGCGGCCTGGGAAAACATTGGTGCACGAAGTGGTAGATAATAATAGCCAATGGGGCGGATCCGAAACCGACAGATCGCGTCACAGGGCAGCCAAGCTGAGCAGCCAGTCGCACCACCTCCTTCGGGATTGCTTGGTAAGTCTCTATCCCGACTCTCTCGGACGTTCAAGTTGTTTTTTTACATGTATGTCCAAGTTGTTACGTTATATACAACTCCCTCCGTCCCGTAATATAAGAACGTTTTCGACACTACTATAGTGTTAAAAACGTTCTTATATTTTGGGACAGAGGGAGTACTTCATATGTTCACAAATATAAGATGTTTTAACTTTTTTCTGAATCAAATGTATATAGACACATTTTCGTGTATTTGTTCACTCATTTCAGTCCATATATACTAGTTCATATTAAAATATCTAAAACATTTTATATTTGTGAACGAAGGAAGTAATATAATTGCAGTAGCTTTTTTTTTGCGCATTGCAGTAGCCTTTATGTATTGATCTAAACGCTCTTATATTTTTTTTTATGAAGGGTGTATAATGTATGTTGGATTTTCCGAAGATAGGCACGCTAGAGAGAGAGAGCAGGCGACACGTCCTGTCCAACTAACTTCTTGTCCAATCCCACAACGAACAAACCAGGGTGTTTGCTACCATCACCATACAATTATACTAGACCCATATGCTGTCAGCCATATCGTCCTTCTGCTAACTAAGATTAATTGGCGAACTTACTACAGTTACATCAGAGAAAAATCAGGTCGGTAGATGCTTTTGTGGTTTCGTTCTCCTTACGACGTGCATAAGGTGTGGAAAACCACCTTCCTCGTCTGCACCATTGCCGTGTTCGGTGGAGGTGGTTGCAAAAACTGTAGGTTTTAGCAGGAATTAACCAACCAATTACACAGCAACCCCAATCAACTCGACAAACTTCTTAAAAAAAGGAAACCCTGATGTCATAGTATTGCATCTCCACATCTTTAAGATGAAGTACAAACAAATAGGTTATTTACGATGATTTGTCGTTAAATTGGCAATTGTGCTATAATACTTGTGTGGTGGCAGAAGGTTCGTCAGCCGAAGCAATGTGCAGCCCAAAATTCTTTCGGTATTGATTCCTGGCGAACGTTCACCGGGAACTGGTTGCATTTAGATTGATTTGCACCGGGAACGGAGGGAGTACCATTGTACATCCTTACTGGCGGATGTTGGAACACAAAGTTCTAAGACCATAGAGATCACACTAGATCGACAACAAATTTCCTGCCGCATAGATCTTACCCTATCTATCCCATCATGTGTAGCAACCACAAAGGAAGCCCCACCCTTGGTAGACACTCACACAAATAGGTGATCTATGAGCCTCTGCAAACTTGTTGGCTCCTTCACAACTCAAATGCTCCCAAGTGACTCCTAAATATTTTGGAGGCGCACTCCCTCTAAGAGTAGCAAGTAAAACAATGCCACTTGGATGAACTCCCAAAAAAGACCAACAAACAAAACTCAAATGCACATAGATCTCTCTCAAGCAAGGTGAAACACAAAGCGAAGGGGTACTTTCGAGCAAAGGGGCCTATCCACTAAAGGGGTAAAGGGAGGAAATCTGACCTTTGGTGCCCCCAATGCACATGACCGCAACAATGGAAGTTTTCACTCAGAAGTGCCTGCTCTGTTCAAAACTTGAACGGACACGAGGGAAAACCAATGGAAAAAATAGCGCACTATAGCGCCACTAATAGCACGCTATAACGTGTAGAGAATTGTCTCCCTAAATAAATCAATGTACAATGCCTTGCTAATAGCACGCTATAAGGCGTTATAGCATGCTAATAGTGTATTTTGAGGGGCGGTGCTATTTTTTTAGTGCGCTATTTTTTCCTTGGGGAAAACCTTAGCTCCCAAGAGTGCACTAAGTGTCTCCAAGGTACCTAATTGTGTAGAAGCATACATGGATTCCATGTACGTCGGAGGTACCGAATAGACAAAGCTCAGAGGTGCAAATGAAAGGTAGCTTGTCTTTGCTAGGATGGAGTAGTGCGCTCCGTAGACCGGTGCTTCAATTTCTCAGAGGTACCAGGCTCAGTAGAGAACCCTATGAATATGAGCTCTGCAAACTGCTGGTGAGGCAAACTAGGAGACCTCCAAAGTGCCAGAGAGAAAATAGCTCGGTGGTACCCTGGCTAACAGATCAGGTGAGTGTGAAACATGAGTCATAAGCCGGAGCAAGCAAGGAAAGACTTGGGAATTTCGGACAAAACTTAGAGGAAATGTCACTTTACTCAGTTAAACATTCTCTACTTACATGGCTGGGTACTACCAGCGAACTAGTCCTGAGGTAACGAGATAGTGTAAAAGTGGAATAAAGAGTTTCAAGGGAAATTCCTAGCGCATTGTTTGGTGTTCTTGATTAGGTGTTCAAACCTATTAGATCTTTTGCATGTGCCTCCCTTGATAGTACAGTTGTCGCAAGATTCAATGTGGAATCTTTGATTCGCCAAAAACCTACAGAATTACAAACTTAGAGGCTTCGGCTACAACCATCTTGAGACCCAAAACTAGGGGTCACCATCCATTGTTTCCACTGTTCAGTTGGACTAAACTTGAAAGATATTTACTAAAACCAATAATTCTCTTTATTATCTTGTCATTAATGACCAAAACTAATAGGGAGCCTAGATGCACTTAGATTTGGTATGATTGAATGAAACAACATGTGTGCCCTGTTTTTTAGATGGAGGGAGTACAATATATTTAGCTCAATACGGCTGCGTCATTCTGCACACTGCCTTGATAATCTTTTGTGTGCCTAGTTTGTCGATCAATAATGCACACATACATTTATGATAATTTAGAAATATATGACCATATTTTCAATCCAGCAAGAGCCACCTGTAAAAAGTCAAGGATAGCCGATCATAAATTATTATGTTGATATTGTAAATGTGCGCTTTATGGATAAACAAAGGCGCAACTTATTCTAAACAAATAATTGTAATTCTTTAGCTCAATATGTATATAAATTTATATATTTATGGTCTGATCATCTCCCTATTGTGTTTCAGAAAGGCTTGGCGTAAGGGATGGAACGTCGTTATGCCTAATAGCAGCAACATTCACACTGGCCAGCAGTTTAGTCAATTTCCAAGTGTCTCTATTAGGTGATGATGGGTTTACCAGCAAGGAGTACTATAGTGAGTTGGTAACTGGCACAATGGAGGTAGCTGTTTGCGGCCCCTATATAGTTCTGAAATCGCAGGAGTTCGTGTCCAATCTGTTGCCGTCGTGGAACACATGCCGTCCTAACGTGCGGATTTTCAGAGACACGGTCATTCTTGTGGTCATATCTTATCTGATACTACTGGACATCAACTGGAGCTTCGTCTGGCTCGCCATCTTTCCCGTCACAGCCATTGTTTTCATACGAGCTCTGTACCTCAAGTTCAATCGTCGTACTGGTGGCAGGAGTGTTCAAGGCACTCCAGGATCTTCTAAGGTCGTTGAGAAGACCAACAGGAAAGCTATGGAGTTTGTGAGCATAGTGATGATGACGCTTGGGGCGCTATTGGTTATGGACCAGCTACCAGACCATGCAGCCTACGGTTTCGCCATCTCCCAGTTCCTTCTGTTCCTAAGCTGCACGGTGGCGGCGCTGACGCGCATGATGATGAAGCTGCCGGCTGGCGCCTCGCCAGGCATAGCACCGGCATCGGAGATGCTCCACAAGACCCTGCTTATCCTCCTACTGGTGACTGGGCACACGGTAGCTGCAGAGTGGCTGGGCGAGGAAGTCGTTGTGCTCTGCTTGCCGGAGGTCATCCCTGTGCTTCTTTGGTTCATTCTTCACATCGACCGTAAACCAGGCAGCAGCTCCGTCATGAGCGTCCACAAAATGAAGGCACACATAAATTGGCTTGGCTTGATCGGTGCCGTGGTGGTTGCTCCTCTTTTCGCGTACCTGTTGTTCACCATGGATGAATCTGGGCTCTCCGGCTGGTGTATGACATTCCAGGTGTCATGTGGCGTCTCAGGGATCCTGACATACTACCTTGTGTTCATGCTAAACCACTGGACGAGGCAACAAGTTGCAGCTGCTGGCAAGGAGGATGGGGCTTCCGGTATGCTCAAGTTATGGGCCTATGCTTTGCTGATAGCGTGGGCTGCGTCTCTGCTGCTCAGGTGTCTGGTTTCTCTCCGGCTTGGGCTGCAACTACCACTGCATGCAACGGCTGTGTATGCCGGTAATATTTCTGGTTTTAGCTACTCAAATTAATACTATATTGTGTTTTCTACACCCTCGGTTTTTAAATATAAGACGTTTTGGCAGTTCAAATTGAACTACCAAAACATCTTATACTCAGGAACGGAGATAATAATTTGTACTATATGTAATGTTGTAGCGTGTTTGTGAAAATACGCGGTGCTGTGAGTCTTGCGTGCACATGCATCAGTGTGCTAGTTAGTTGTAAAGAAACCCAAACAATTTGGAGCTAACTAGCAAGCTAGTGTATTGTACTACTAGTGTTGCACGTGTGCATGCTACTGTGCTAGCACCCAGTAGTTGTACAGGTTCCGTGTAGTAATATAGTTGGAGGGAGAGAGAGCTAGCTGTGTGGGCATATTGCTAAGCTAGTTATGTGTGCGTCCATGTGATTTTTTAAGACTGTATATAATCAAATACTCCCTCCGTTTCTAAATATAAGTCTTTTAGACATTTCAAATGGACTATAATATACGAATGTATGTAAACATATTTTAAAGTATAGATTCATTCATTTTGCTTTGTATTTAGTCACTTGTTGAAATCTCTAAAAAGACTTATATTTGGGAACGGAGGGAGTAGTTTGTAATTTATAGCAAGAAAACGCACTACCCTTGCCTCCTTGAACTGGCGACTAGCTAGCTCCCGACTTTGTTATCGATCGATGTTATGCAATACAGTGGGGAAGTTAGACTTTAAGGGCATGACCATCTCTCGAGGGTGGACCGTTTCCCCACGTAGGAGTAGCCACCGTGGAGGAGAAAAGCAAAAAGGCCATGGCTTGCAGACCCAAACGAGCTCTTGCAGAGGAACCGGCTTAATTCCTCACTGAAAAAAGGCAAAAAAAGCAGGAGGGAATGGAGGAGAGAGAGCTAGAACGAGGACAGGAAAGAGCCCTAAAGGAGAGTTAGATTGATTTGGATTGAAACTAAAAGTTAGTCATGAAGCGAGAGATAGGAGGACCACCACGAGATGCTGCTTCGGTTTTTTTTTTAGCATCAGTACAGACACAAGCGCTCATATACACGCGCATACACTCATCCCTATGAACGCACACACGCACACCCTACCCCTATGAGCACCTCCGAGAGACTGAGCCGGCATATCATCTTGAGATTCACGAAGTCACCGTAGGCGCCTCGTCGTCGACGGGAACGTCTCCTCCCACTGAAAGCGCATCGCCGGAAATCCTAAAATAAATCCAAGAATAATGCGAGCACCAGGATTTGAACCCTGGTGGGTTGGGGATACCACTGTTCACCTAACCAACTCAACCACAGGTTGATTCGCAGATGCTGCTTCGGTTGGGTGGTAGAAATTCATACGGTGGCCTCCCTGGTTTTTTTTTTCTTAGATGGAGGCTGAGACCACACCTAGGTGATGCCCCCATAGCTCATGCCCTAAGGCAATTTCTAGCACCGACCCTTAAACCTCTGCATACATTCGGACGGTCTTCTTTCATTAAACCCGCGCGCGTGCCGAGAAACCTACTCCGGCCGTTGTCTGTTCGTGAGCCGCCTGTCATTAAACATAACGTCGGTTGGCTCCTCGCATCCACCTGCTATTTAAACAAGGCCAAGCACGGGGCAAAAATCACACCACACTCCGCTCTCATCTCCTCCTTGCACTCCACAATCTCCATGGCATCCAGTGAGTAGGAAGAGGATTTCTCCAGCATAAAAGATGGCCTGGTGGCCCATCGAGCCCGCGAATACGAGCCAGGCAACTCTCCGCTCCACCACCCTTGACGCTCCATACCGCTGCAGACCAGCTCGCGGAGGCCGAAGCTCCAAGCAGGCACGTGGTTCAGCAACTTGCCGCTCCAAGGCAGCTCGCCGAAGAGTGGCGGGTTGCTCTAGGCCGACATGCGGGGGAGCACGGAGGCATAGGCATCGTGGCTGTTGTGGACGATGTGGTGTCGTACTGCGCCTCCCGTGCCCAAGAGCGTGCCATCCAATGTCAATGTTCATGTAATCGCGTCCTGCTGGCAGAGAAAGAAGCCGGCTACGTGGAGGTCCACGAGGCGTCGGCCAGCACGTCCACGCCCGCCACGAACATCGAGGAGAAGTAGAACATGGGAGGACGCCACCCCTTCGGTCCCATGAAGGTGTTTCTTTTCTTTTCTTTTTTTTTAATTTAGAGACTCTCTTTCCTTTATTATTTTTCTGTCATGTTTCTTTTCTTTCCTTCTTTATTTCTCATGCAATTTGTAATTATATCCTTTCTTCTTCCTCTCTTTCCTTTTGTCCTTCCTTCTTGGAAGCACCTTTCCTTTCTTATTTTTTTGTCTCTCTCTTTTCTTTCGCCTCTATTTTCTTGTATTGTACAGCCACCACACCGAGGCTCCTTGTTGATTATCATACAACCCATAAATTGGTGAAATTTAATTGAAAGGGGCGAGGTTGGACTAATTAGTTGGCAACAAACCATGTTTCGTACACGATCATAAGCCCATTCGGCCCAGCTCGGCCAGGCTTGGAGACAATAACGATCAAATACGTTAAGTTTCTTCTAGATATGAAAGCCCAGCCGGGTGAGGTGGCTAGCTTTTTTTTTTTGAGACACAAGGGGTGAGTTGGCTAGCTGCTCTGTGTTGTTTCCTAGCGACCCTGGTTCGAATCCTGGGGTCGGCATTTATTTTCTTTGCCTCCCCAAATTAGACAATAGAATGATTGTCCTTGATGATAGATTACAGTACAACCGTGATTACATATAAAGAGCCCAAGGAAGTAGGCACCCAGGCCAGGGCGATGGTTGAGATCCACAATAATAGGACTGAACGTGCCAGACTAATTACAACAGAATATGTACATTCTAACACCACTAGTAGAAAAGGGGCCAATGGTCCAGGCCGGTCCAGCCCATTAGTCCCGGTTCAATCCAGAACCGGGACCAATGGGGGCATTGGACCCGGTTCGTGAGCCCCAGGGGCCGGCCGGGCCACGTGGGCCATTGGTCCCGGTTCGTCTGGACCTATTGGTCCCGGTTGGCGGGACGAACCGGAACCAATGGTCCTCGCTCCTGGCCCACCACTATTGGTCCCGGTTGGAGGCTTGAACCGGGACTAAAGGATGCCCATTAGTCCTGGTTCATACCACCAACCGGGACTAAAGGGTTGGTCCTCGTTGCGGCCAGAGTTTAGTCCCACCTCGCCAACCGAAGGGGAATCGGACCAGTTTATAAGCCCCTCCCTCTCTGCCTTATTGAGCTCCTCTGAAAATGAAAATAGATGCCCTTATATAGGGAAATTAGCCTAAATTCATACGGATTTCAATTGAAATTTGTTATGAATTTAAGTTGATTTTCCTCTATAAGCGCATCTATGCTCATTTCTGAGTAGTTTTTTATATTTTTTTCTTTTCTGCTATATTTGTTTTTTTCTTTTTATTTCTGAGTTGTAATAAGACATTAAAAATAAGAATATATGCTCCTTTTTTAGTACAGTTAATCACAACTATTTTTTGCTTCTATTCATTTCTGAGTAGTTTTCTATATAGTTTTTTTCTTTTCTGTTATATTTATTCTTTTGTTTTTATTTCTGAGTTGTAATAATTCATTTGAAATAAGCATCTATGCTATTTTTTTAGTAAAGTTAATCAAAATTATTTTTTCTTGTACTTATTTCTGAGTGGTTTTTTATATAGTTTTTTTCTTTTCTGCTACATTTATTTTTTTCTTTTTATTTTTGAGTTGTAATAAGTCATTAAAAATAAAAAAGAGGCGCAATGCTCGTTAAGCCGCTCCACCTCCTTCCTCTGACTTCCAGCGCTGCTCCACAAAACAATGCTCCCAAGAGAGAAATAACACCGCAGTGCCGCCATCATCCGGTCTGGAACACCAAATCCTAGTGTTTTCCTACGGAGCAATACGAGTGGGTCAACGGTAGTCACACGACGATGCCTTCATCATGGTAACGACATGGAACGCTGCCATCGCCCGCCGTCAGCTCGGTTTTCACCGGCAACTACGTCCCCCCGACTCGCAGCTGGTGCCAGATGACAGATCCCGAGATCCGAACACCCAGCCTCAGGCCGACCACCTCTGACTGAAGAGATGACCACCATCGCCGGCTGCAACGGTCAAAATTATTTTTTAGTAAAGTCATTAAAAATAAAAAAAGAGGCGCAATGCTCGTTAATTTGCTTCAAGCCTTTCAGAATAGTGTCAACTGCACTGCACATAGCTCTGTGCAGTCTACCGTATTCCTCAAGGCTTGAAGCTAACCAACGTGCAGGAGCATTGAGCCTCTTCGTCATCGTCTCTGCACTCAGGGCTTATAAACAGCTGCGACTGCCTCTCGCTTGGCGAGGTGGGACTAAAAAAACAGCTGCAGTAAGAATTAACAAAAAAAGAGTTGCAGAAAATAAAAAAGTAGTTACACGGGTCCATTTGTACCGGTTCATGGAACCAACCGGTACAAATGCAAATCTTTGGTCCCGGTTCGTTGGACCAACCGGGACCAATGCCCTCCCTTTAGTCCCGATTGGAGCCACCAACGGGACCAAAGGTCTTCGTTTCCCGCCCTTTGCGCTGCTGAAATGAGGCCTTTGGTCCCGGTTGGTGGCACCAACCGGGACTAAAGGGGGCATTAGTCCCGGTTGGAGCCTCCAACCGGGACCAATGCTCTTGCTATATATACTGGACTTGGCAGTTTTCGCCAAATCCCATCTCTTTCTCCCCTGCCCCGAGCCTCTGCTCCTCGTCGCCGTCGCCGCCGAGCCCGCCCCACGCCGCCCCGAGCCCGCCGTCCCCATCTTCACCCCGAGCCCGCGTCCC